>NC_142929.1:151224667-151374667 GCF_046866305.1 Octopus bimaculoides | reverse complement strand
GGGCATACTCACAAGGAATGGGGATCAGAGTATATATGAGATGTTTGAGTAAAAGAAGAGAGAGCGATATAGATAGTGACAAGTGCCAGGGCATACCCTTGAGGTTCAAATACCATAATATAAGTGACAGGATATTGCAAAGGGAGTGTGATTAAAGAGTGCAAGTAAGTGGCGAAAGACCTGGGTATATATAGAGTTGGATTGGCTACCAGGTAGCAGCGATACAGAGGAACAGGGGTGTGAAGACAGGATTGGGGAGTGAGAGCTAGGCATAGTGAATGAAGGAGGAAATGCGAGAAAGAAAAGAAATGTAGATTGGTTTGTTGGGGTAGGGTGAGGGAAAGTTTTCTTGTTACCTGTGGTATATTATACACGCCCCCCCCCCACATATATATATGCATATATATATATATATATATATATATATATATATATATACATACATATACATACATACATACATGCATACATATATATATATATATATATATATATATATATATATAAATTTGAAGAAAAGCAACAAAAATGTATTAGGTTATAGCAGTACGTATGTTTCGTACAAACTTCATTTATTGATGTAGTGAGAACACCACATAAGATGTGCAATGAAACTGTACTCCTCAGCTGCATAATGGAAGTTCATTTCAGAAAGTCATTTTGTAAATGTGTGCAAATACAAGAGTAGGAGATGAAGAAAATACCATCTTGACTGGGCTGTTAATCAACAGTCTAGACATTTACAAAATGACTTTCTGAAATGAACTTCCATTATGCAGCTGAGGAGTACATTTTCATTGCACATCTTATGTGGTGTTCTCACTACATAAAAAAATGAAGTTTGTACGAAACGTACGTACTGCTATAACCTAATACATTTTTGTTGCTTTCCTTCAAATTTTATTCACCAAATCTCTTGATTTTGTTTTTGGTTTTTACCCTAGCAAATTCTGGTGCCACAAACATTTTAAGTACCACATTTAATCTTTTGATTAAATCTATATTATATATATATATATATACATATATATATATACATACATATATATATATATATATATATATATATATATATATATATATATATATATATATATATATATATATAGAGAGAGAGAGAGAGAGAGAGAGAGAGAGAGAGAAAGATATATATATATATATATATATATATATATACATATATATAGACATGTGGTGAGAATGGATGAGGATAGCTGCGTGAAAAAGTGCCACACCCTAACAGTTGAGGGAACCCGTGGAAGAGGTAGGCCCAGGAAGACCTGGGCTGAGGTGGTGAGGCAAGACCTTCGTACATTGGGCCTCACCGAGGCAATGACTACTGACCAAGACCTTTGGAAATGTGCTGTGCGTGAGAAGACCCGGCAAGCCAAGTAAGATCGTTGCCAGTGCCCCTGGACTGGCTCTTGTGCGGGTGGCACATGAGATGCACCATTTTGAGCGTGGCCGTTGCCAGTACCGCCTGACTGGCTCCCGTAGGATTTTCGAGCGTGGCCGTTTTCGTGTGGGTGACACGTAAAAGCACCCACTACACTCTCTGAGTGGTTGGCGTTAGGAAGGGCATCCAGCTGTAGAAACTCTGCCAAATTAGATTGGAGCCTGGTGTTGCCATCCGGTTTCACCAGTCCTCAGTCAAATCGTCCAACCCATGCTAGCATGGAAAGCGGACGTTAAACGATGATGATGATGATGATGACGATGATATATATATATATATACAGATAAATACATGAATCATCATCTTTTCAAGTTGAGATATATACACATATCTATATAAATATATATACATACAGGGTGTGGTGAATGAACTGTTGTCTAAATTTCGCAAAAATGAAAATGACACTGACATCTCACTTCAACAGATATATTTACCAAAATTACACAAAACTATTTTGAAATACTGAAAAGTAAATTTTTTAATAAAATTGCCATTGGCTTCAACCATGGCCTCCAGATGACTTTGGAATCTCCTGGACAGCTCCTTGTATAAGTTAGTCAATGCTGTCACAATTGTTGCCTTCAGTTCATCTTTGGCATTACAAGGAGTTTCGTTGGTCTCTCGCTCAACTGTGCCCCACACATAATAATCAAGAGGGTTGAGTCTAGGGAGTTACGTGGCCAGATGTTAGGAGTGACGTGGTCACAGAAATTGTCTGACAGCCATATATCTTTTATGCATGTATCTTTTACTTACTTCAGTCATTGGACTGCAGCCATGCAACGGATTTAGTTAAACAAACTGATTCCAGTGTTTTTTTTTTGTTTTGTTTCTTGTAAGTCTGTTACTTATTATATTAGCCTTGTTTAGCTGAATCACTAAATTACAGATAATAAACAAACCAACATTGATTGTCAAGTGGTGGAGCGAAACAAACACAAACACAGATGCTCACATATATATAGAAACACACCCATAGACAAATACACACATGCACACACACACACACACATGATGGGCTTCTTTCAGTTTCTATCTACAAAAGCTACTCAGAAACCTGCTTCTAATACTCAACATTTAAATTGGACATATCCATAGTCAGTAGAAAATAGTCAAATAGACATTTGTGAGCTTATGAAACACCTAGTAACGTATAGAAATATAAATGATAGCAACAGAATGTGATCACAAGAAATATTGACAAAATATTTCTATCAAAACTTTATTGAAATGTCAGCGCAGATATTGTTTTATGAAACAGAGACAGAGAACAAGGAAGGAAGGCACAATGTAAATATCAGCTGCTCATTGAATGTGCATATATCACTCAGTGACAAAAACGAGTAGATGATATGATACTGTATATTGTATATTGTGTCTCATACATATATACACATGCATATATGCATACACATATATATATTTGCATGGATGTTAAAGGATGATGATGATGATGATGATGATGATGATGATGATATATCTATATATATGAATATATGTGTACGTATTTATGTATGTGTATGCACACACACACACACACACACACACACACATATATATATATATATATATATATATATATAGATAGATAGATAGATAGATAGATAGATGGATAGATATGTATAGATAAATAAATAAATAAATGGAGTTAAGCGCATGTGTTATTCAATTCTTTGTACTTCCAACATATGTTTCGAAGAAAACATTGTATTATTCCAGAAAGAATAAAATGATGTAAAACAATGCAATCTTCACATCAAGGAAAAGGAGAAACCAAACACATCAACAAGACATTTTAACAGAATGTGATGACTGCATATATGATGAAGAAAACGTTGGCAAGTCATTTTTTAAAAAATACTGTTAATAGATATAATTTCTAAGGCAATTTATAGAAAGAGGAGGAGAAAGAGAGAAATTAGCAGAAAACTGATAGTGAAGAAATATAGAGCGATGGGTGAATAGGTGTAAAGCTTAAAGGTGTGGAAATAGATATATTTAGTGGATATGAAATGCAAAAAAACAGTTAAAGTTTGAATTCTACCAATATATAGAACTTGTTCTTTAACTGTTTTTTTGCATTTCATATTCACTAAATATATATATTTCCATGCCTTTAAGCTTTATATCTATTCACCCATTGCTCTATATTTCTTCACTATTAGTTTTCTGTTAATTTCTTTCTTTCTCCTCCTTCTCTTTCTATAAATTGCCTTTGATGTTATATCTATTAATGGTTCTTTTAAAAATAACTTGCCAGCATTCTCTTCATCATATATGCAGTCATCACATTGTTAAAATGTCTTGTTGATGTGTTTGGTTTCTTTTTTTTTCTTCCCTGATGAGAAGATTGCATTGTTTTACATCATTTTATTCCTTCTGGAATGATACAAATGTTTTCTTCGAAACATATGTTGGAAGTATAAAGAATTGAATAACAGCCAGGCTTAACTCCATTTATTTATCTATGTTATACAAAAACATTTCACTCAACCCTGGAATTTCTACCTTTATAAGTAGGCTATCACATCCTTGGTACTTATGTGAATTTTTGCTACCCTGGCAACTATTTATTTATTTCTCTGTGTTGTTTGTACACATCGAAAAATTACACAAACACATTTATATATATATATATATATATATATATATATATATATATATATATATATATATATATATATATATATATATATATATATATATATATATATATATATATATATATATATATATATATATATATATACTTATATATATAGACAGATATATTAGAAGGTCTGGAGGTGATGTACAGGAATTATATATTAGAAAAGATAATAAGGTACTCAGAGATCTGGTTGTACATTTACAGATTTTTATTAATATGTTACATATTTTTATAAATCATATATATTAGTGCTTGCATCTACTCTAATAGATTCTTATATATATATATATATATATACATATACACACACACACACATATATATATATATAGACATACATACATATATATATATATATATATATATATATATTAAATATATATTTTTTTATAAAACAAAATTTTATAAAATATATAGTATCTGTGGTGTGTGCGTACGAGTAGATGTAATCGCCTTACCTCGGTTTTCCTTTCCTCGACTGCGAGTCCGTCTTGCGGTATCCGATCCTTGAAGCTTGCCCCGACCCAAGGTACACCAGGTATAGCAGCTGCTTCTCCCAAACCTTCCCAAACCTAGACCGTCGCTTAACACCTCTTGTCCTGACCGCAGCCCCGTTCGAAAAGGGCACGAACGCTGATCGAGGCTCCCTCTGCCCTGTTTCCCCTTCCGGTCGACTCGCCCTTCCGGTCAGCCTCCACAGACACTGACGTCGTACCACACGCCACCCTGATCTTAAAGATCATGTTCACCCCTACTCCAATTCGAAGTCCGCCATCCAACCGGGCGGGCGCCCTACACGTCGAGATCTTCTCAAGCTAGGTGGCTCGTTTCCATCGCACTCTTCATCCGACGAAGTGGCAATCCTGCGCAGATCCAGCACGTGACGCGGCATTCCATCCACAGAGACATTGTTTCTGGAATTGACCGCTGTCACTGTTCCCCTGCCCCATTGTGAAGTGCAGCGTGCCTTCGGCGGCTTGACCCAAACTTCCTCCCCTACTTTCACGCCTTTTTCACCCTGGTCAGTGCGTCCGCCCTGTTTCTTTCCGAAGGCACGAAAACCACGGTCAGCTTCAGTCCAAACTCGGCGATCAGCTCTCCCAGAACTCCTAGGCGGCGTTTCACCAACATCTCCGCGGCACCTTTCGTCCGGACTCTCTTCTCGCTGGTAATTACTGTTCCTACCCAGCCGACCACGGTGGCCGAATCCGTTCGGATCTCGATCGAGCGCAGTCCCCATCTCAAGGCCAGGTTCACCCCTTTCAGCACCGCATCTAGTTCGGCGACATTGATGTGGTTGAAGTCGTCCGCTTTCCGCAGCCAGGCCGCATCCTCCACCTCAGCACCTTCGATCTCCAAGACAACCCCTATCGCTGTACTGCTAGCATCACACCAAACCGTCCCGCACTCCGTCTTGGGCACATACCAGTTTCCTCTGACCGGGTCTTCCGCTCTCGTTCTCTCCAGGATTTCCCGCATCATTGCCACCGTCGCCTCTCCTACCTTGTCACTCCAACTCTCCCCCTCTGCTCGTCTCTTGATGTAACTACATGCAATGCGCAACCAACGAGCGATCGGATAGTGTCCGATCAACTTCCCACAAACTGAGAACAACTCTCTCCTGCTGACGCTGGAACTCAGCTCTGGAATTTCGTTTCCTCTCCGGAACACCAGCTCGCCCGATCTGTCTTTTTGTAGCTTCAGCCCCAGCGCAGCTCCCCTCACCATCGACTCAGGCGGCTTCGCAATCAGCCCGAACCTCTCCAGGTGTCTCACTACCTCGGTGGCTGGCACAACAGTCTCGTCAACCAAAATGTCGTCGATGTAGGAACTGGTGGCCTTCCTTATTCTCTCCTCTTTCCCTAGGACGGACTTGAGCATCATCGCCATAATTTTCGGAGCGGAATTCAGCCCGAAACCCAGCCTGGTTAAACAGTATGTCTGGCCCTTGTACCGCACCAGCTGGTATCGCCACAGCTTGTCACTCACACGGAGCTGCAAATATGCCAACTTCAAGTCGACGATCGTCGCTGCCTTGGTCGACTGTCTCCACACACGTAACGTCTCGCCGCAAATGTCTGTTGCCTCGCCTCCCGTGTGGCACGATATATGGTCGTTCAGTTCCCTAAAGTCCAGCACCGGTCTGACTTTTCCTTTCGTCGGCTGCACCACCGCCATCAGAGGCAGCACTCCACTCACCACCTCCTCTTTCCACGGGACAAGGACTCCTTCCTTGATCCATCTCTCTACCTCCTCGTCGAACTCGACGCCGGCGTGACCTTTCAACGTATGCTGGTAGCAGCTCACCCTGTTCTTTAGTAGCGGGGGCTCATCCTTCCATCGCCACTCTATCGTCCACCTCCGACCATCAAACGCAGCCTGAAAATCTTTGTCTTCGATGGTGTAAGCGGCGCTGTCCTCGACGGGGCTCTGCTCTCCCTGGCGGTCCCGACTCACGGCACACGATGCCCCCACGCTTCCGAACGTGACCTCATCTCCTGCAATCCTAACGCCACCAAGACGGTTGATGGCATCCATCCCCAACACGACATCAACCCTGTCTATCACATAGTCGATCACGATCACCCGTAGCCTCAGCGCCGCGCTCGGTAACGCTATCTCCAGACTGGAGCTGCCCCTGCAACGGATCTCTCTACCGTCGACCGCTCGGACGCTATTCGTCCCATCCCATTTCTTCGCCACCCTTGGCGTCACGAGGGTAGTCGTGCAACCCGTGTCCACGAGGGCCTTGAACTTCTTCCCCTCGACCTCGACTCCGACCACGGGCAGCGCCTCCACAAGCGCCTCTACTTGGTTGCGGGGAAAGTTTGAGAGGCAGCAACTTCCCCACGGTCGTTTCCCTGGTCGCAATCACGGGCGATGTGCCCAGTCTTCCTGCATCGATAGCAGACGGGCCCCGATTCGGTGCATTCCCTCACCATGTGCGGCCCCTGACATTTGAAACACCGGCCCGAGAACGGCCGCTGTCGTTGCTCGGTAGGTTTCCTCACGCCGCTCTCAGGCTGTCGTCTGTCAGAACGTGCCTCTGACACCGCCATCGCTATCGGCTTCCTTCCGACGTTCTGTGTCAACACGCGAGCTTGCGCTACTAGCTTGCTGAGCGCCATCTTCCTCCCGCCAGGCAACTGCTGTAATCGGATCCCTACGTTGTCGGGGAATCCATTTACAAACGCCAGCCGCGCCGCTCTGTCCAGGCCTTCTCCCGTAAACCCAGCCAGCGTGGCCAGTCTTCGCACTTCCGCTGCATATTCATCCACCTGTTCTCCCCCCCATCTAATCGTTCCTAGTTTTACGAAGGCAGCGTACTCGCTCTCCGTATATGCCTCTCTCAGCCTCCGTTCAACGTTCTCTGCACTTAATCTTTCTTCCTCGTCCATTTCTAGGTAGAGGGTCAGGGCGCTCCCTTCCAAGTACAGAGCCATGAGACTCGCCACATCGCTTATTCCTTGCAGCTTGGCAACGAGTCTAATTTTTCGTATCCAAGCCATCACATCTCCTTCGCCATTAAAAGGCCTGATCACATCGCTGGCGATCCTAATCTTGGTGGCTGCCATCATGGCGAATTTCTGCACGTGGTGCCGAAATAGCTTGTGGTGTGTGTGTACGAGTAGATGTAATCGCCTTACCTCGGTTTTCCTTTCCTCGACTGCGAGTCCGTCTTGCGGTATCCGATCCTTGAAGCTTGCCCCGACCCAAGGTACACCAGGTATAGCAGCTGCTTCTCCCAAACCTTCCCAGACCTAGACCGTCGCTTAACGCCTCTTGTCCTGACCGCAGCCCCATTCGAAAAGGGCACGAACGCCGATCGAGGCTCCCTCTGCCCTGTTTCCCCTTCCGGTCGACTCGCCCTTCCGGTCAGCCTCCCCAGACACTGACGTCATACCACAGTATCTGTTAACAGTCTTAGCAAAAACCTCACAGGTGAGTTTTTGTATATCATCATCATCATCATCGTTTAACGTCCGCTTTCCATGCTAGCATGGGTTGGACGATTTGACTGAGGACTGGTGCAACCGGATGGCTACACCAGGCTCCAATCTAATTTGGCAGAGTTTCTACAGCTGGATGCCCTTCCTAACGCCAACCACTCAGAGAGTGTAGTGGGTGCTTTTACGTGTCACCTGCACGGAAACGGCCACGCTTGAAATGGTGTCTTTTATGTGCCACCCGCACAAGAGCCAGTCCAGGGACACTGGCAACGATCTCGCTCAAAAACCCTACAAGGCCAGTCAGGCGGTACTGGCAACAGTCACGCTCAGGATGGTTCATCTTATGTGCCACCCGCACAAGAGCCAATCCAGGGGCACTGGCAACGATCTCACTTGGCTTGCCGGGTCTTCTCACGCACAGCACATTTCCAGATAAATAGATAGATAGATAGATAGATAGATAGATAGATAGATAGACAGATAGATAGATAGATAGATAGATAGATAGACAGACAGATCGATCGATAGATAGATAGATAGATATATGTGTACATAAATATATACATACATTCATACACACATATCTACATATCTACTACTTGTATTTATAGTTGATGATATTCATTATTTTAGCAGCTGCTTTAGCAGAAAGCTTAAGAAATTATGCACACACACGCACACACACACACACACACACATACACACACATGCACTCCACCACACTCACAACTACATATAATATTGATATTCTAGTAATTATTGTTAAGTCAACCTTATACTCTTATGTATATAAGTTATGTCATTCACAATACATCAAAAGTTTTGATGAGGTATCAAGTAAATTTGCACTAATATCATTCGTAGTTTAGGAGAGTGAATTTAATGAGTCTTCAGTTCAATCCTCATTCCTTCATGGAACCACTTCCACTGTGAAAGACTAAATATACAAGGGGTTGGACAAAATAATGGTAACACCTTAAAATTTCAAACAAATTTATTTTAATAAGGGATAGGACTGCTTTTGGTAGTAATTACAGCTTGAATTCTACAAGATATAGACTAGTACAAAGTTTGAATTGTTTTCAAAGGAATTTTTGTCCATTCTTCAGCTAAAACAGTCTCCAGTTCTTGTAGTGATGATGGTGGAGGATATCGACTCCTTACTTGTTTTTCTAAAATGCACCATAAATGTTCAATGACATCGAGATCTGTCATTTTAATTACCTTTTTCTGATGATATCTGAAAAGAAACAGCAAAGCATTACACACACAATACAAACACTAGTACAACAAAGGACTGCATCACATCTCATAAAAAAAGAAACTGGCGCAATACAACACTGGGAAGAATTTGCATACTCCCAACAACAACAACAACAACAACAACAATAAAAAAAAACACGTAATGCTACATACACCTCAGCAACATGGAGATGTAGCAGGTAATGCATCACGAATTTGCCTGAAACTACCAAATGTTGAATAATGGCTAGTCAATTACATCAACCCCAGTGTGTAACTAGTACTTATTTCATCAAGCCCGAAAGAATGAAAGGCAAAGTCAACCTTGGTGGAATTTGAGCTCAGAATGTAAGGACAGATGAAATGCTGCTAAGCATTTTGCTTGATGTGCTAATGATTCTGCCAGTTTGCTGCCTTAATAATAATAATAATAATAACAACAATAATAATAATAATAATAACAATAATAATAATAATAATGATAATAATAAGACTTGTAGAATATGATTTATTCACCAAGCTGCTACCCAACTATTTCCTCCAACAACCACAAATTTATGATTATCTCAAGTACAAGACAAAAGTTGAAAATAAAGAACATTTAGTAAAATCTTTTAATAATAAATGGAAATAGTAATAATTATAATAATAATGGTAGTAGTGGTGATGGTGATAATGATAAAAATAAAAATAATAATAATATGCTGCAGCGGCTAATGCTACAACTACTACTATTATGATAGCATAGGAATCTGAGGCCCAACTACCACCCTTACCACTACTCCCACTCCTGCTGCTGTTGCTGTTGCTGCAACCACTGGTGCTACTACACATGAAAATGATAATATCAGTGAGATGAGTGATGATAATAATAATAATAATTTGTAAATTTATTTCTTTGTATTCTTTTCAAGGACCTTGTTCTGCACCAGTGCTTATCTCCAGTTTTGGCCATGTTGAAACAGAGAGAGAGAGGGGGGGGGAGAAAGTGAGAGAGGGAGAGAGAGAGAGAGAGAGAGAGAGAGAGAGAGAGAGAGAGAGAGAGAGAGAGCTTACTATCCCCCTGGTGGGATAGTAAGCTGTTGCAAATGGGTTTCCCTACAGTTAGAATTTTTTAAACCTCATACAGAAAGTGAAATGTTTGCTTAAGATTATCTCTGTGTAGTAAAACGCTTACTTCCCAACTGCATGGTCCAGGGTTCAGTCCTACTGCGTGACACCTATAGCCTTGGGCCGACCAAAGCCTTGTGAGTGGATTTGGTAGATGGAAACTGAAAGAAGCCTGTTGTATATACATGTATCATCATCATCGTTTAACGTCCGGTTTCCATGTTAGCATGGGTTGGACGATTTGACTGAGGATTGGTGAACCAGATGGCTGCACCAGGCTCCAATCTGATCTGGCAGAGTTTCTACAGCTGGAAGCCCTTCCTAATGTCAACCACCCCGAGATTGTAGTGGGTGCTTTTACGTGCCACCGGCACGAGGGCCAGTCACATGGTACTGGCAATGGCCATGCTCAAAATGGTGTTTTTTACGTGCCACCTGCACAGGAGCCAGTCCAACGGCACTGGCAACCACCTAGCTTGAATGATTTTCTAGCGTGCCACCAGCACAAGTGCTAGAAGGCAACGCTGGTAACGATTACGATAAAATGGTGCTATTTACGGGCCACTAGCACGGAAGCCATGTGTATATATATATATATATATATATATATATATATATATATATATCATCATCATCATCATCATCATTTAATGTCCGCTTTCCATGCAGGCATGGGTTGGACGATTTGACTGGGGACTGGCGAACCAGATGGCTGCACCAGGCTCCAATCTGACCTGCCATAATTTCTACAGCTGGAAGCCCTTCCAAATGTTGACCACTCCGAGATTGTAGTGGGTGCTTTTACGTGCCTCCAGCATGAGGGCCAGTCAGGCGGTACAGGCAGCAGCCATGCTCAAATGGTGTTTTTTTACGTGCCACCTACACAGGAGCCAGTCCAGCAACACTGGCAACGACCTCGCTCGAATGTTGTTTTCCATGTGCCATCGGCACAACTGCCAGTAAGGCGACACTGGTAACGATGGTGACGGTGTTTGTGTGTCTGTGTTTGTCCCCCAACCATCACTTTGACAACTGAAGTTGGTGTGTTTACATTCCCATTACTTAGTGGTTCAGCAAAAGATACTGGTAGAATAAATACTAGGCTTACAAAGAATAAGTCCTGGGGTCGATTTGTTTGACTAAAGGTGGTGCTCCAGCATGGCCACAGTCAAATGACTGAAACAAGTAAAAGAGTAATGTAAAATTGGTCATATGATGTAAGCTGCTTGGTTGTCCATTCCTTTACTGACAGCCATCTTAAATGTTTTGTATGTATTTTCTTATGATTTCTCCAGGTTTTTACTGCTGTATGACAAGAGTCATCCAGTCTGCTAGAAATAGAAACCAAACTTTCTTTATATCATACAAAAGATGCATTAAAAGACAAAAGACGCATTAAGACATTTGTTAATTTAGTTCTGGAGGGATAAAAATATAAATGTAGGTTGGATGGTCACAAATGGAACATCTTTAGTTATGAATCTACACCAACAGGGCAAGACTGACAGAGCAAAAACAACAACCACAAAATGCAGTTGTGTGCATACAACATACTCTCTCTCTCTCACACACACACACACATACACATGAGTATGTGTGTGTGAGAGAGAGTGTGTGTCCATCCATGCATGCTTACACACATATGCATACATATGCAATTTATTATGCAATATTTCCTGCCCTTTGAAAATGTTTTAATGTATTGCACTGATGGATTGATTGCCTGCTAGAAACCATGAGGCTTGCTTAGTATAAACTTCATCAAAGTAAATTATTTCTGCAGGATATGATGAAAGACAGAAAAGAAAAAAACAAAAAAAAAACAACAGGTAAAGAATAAAAGCAAAAATATTTTCAAAGTGACATTCGGCATTAGATTCAGAGAATAGTATTAGCTAACATATGCTTTACTACAACAATTGCAATATAGTGCAATTTACATTTGCATCTTATGCCAATAAAATCATCTCAAAATTCCCAATTTAGTCATATAGCTGCTTAATAATGAAGTTACTTATTATACTTTATTTGTATTTTATTTAGATATATTTTGCTTTCCTGTGCATTTCTTTTTTATTACACTTTTAAGAGCATTTAAATTATTTTTTTTGTTCTGTGCAGCCTTAGGTTGGAATAGTTTTGAAGATACAAAAGAAGAAAAAAATGCCTGCCTCACTGGAAAATAGTTATATTTTATTAAATAGCATGCCATCACTAACTGTAACTTTTAAACCAGTTATGGGCAAAGTGTGGCCCATGGAATTTTTTTGAATGGTATGCTAAACCCTTTAGCAGTTAAACTGGCCATATCCAACCAAAATATTCTACTGCTTTATGTTCAAACTAGCCAGATCTGACCTCTCCCATCTACTTTATAATGTCATTCTAGAAATAAACATTCATATCCTTTTAAATCTCAAAGCTACAAGACGATACATGATTAACTCAAAACAATGTGAATAAATAAACAAAACATTTGTCAAAATAACCTGAATGCTAAAGGGTTAAATGGAAAATTACCTTGAATTTTTTTAGTACTGTGGCCTATGTGATGATGAGCTATGTCTTCTGTGGTCCACATCTTGAAAAAAACTACCCCTAAGCTTGCATTAAACTGTAGCATAGAAGTAGTAACAGGGTTGTCCTAGTGTGAATCAGATTGGAAATAAAAACAAGACAAAGGCGTGAATTTTGGTGTTACCAAGTTGAAGGTTGGCATTTCTAGCACAGCATTATACCTGTGAAGAATTGCTTGAGCGAAGTAGTGATGACAATTTTTTAGTAAGAGAGACTGAAAATGTATGGAGTTATGTCCATTATATGCACAAAAGAAAGAGGAGGACAAAATAATTCTGTCTGTAGACTTTGAATAATTGAAATTGATGGCAGCAAGCATTAATGTCTATGTGTCTTGAAACACAATGGCAGCGCTATTTTATTGGACATTTTGTGTCATGGCTTAGTACTCATATTTTGGATATTAGAAGTTTTTGTTACATGTATAAAAGATGGAAGCTTCTATGGGGTTGTTCAACCTGCTAGAAATAGCAACAAAGCCTCTTAGATATCATATCCTACCATTTTAAAGATGAAATCATGTCTGAGGATGAATGTTTGGAATACTTCGATCATATCTTCTTGATGAGGGTTTACCTGTGAATAAACAACAAGAACAAGAACAACAACAACAACAACAACAACAGCAACAGCAGCAGCAGCAACAACAATAACAACAACAACAACGAGATTGATCAGTTTTACTCCTGTTTTCCTTTGGCAATCATTTCTTATCAAATAGATGTCTTACCATGTTTTATGTCATTATTCTCGCTTTAGTTCCCCTTCTTCAGTTATATCAATCAAATGTACATCACATTCGCCCAGATGTATTTGTAGATATTATACCAGAATCTTAGGCCAGAGACTGTTTTGGTTGGTCTAACACTTTAATATCCGTTATTTAAATATCTTTCATAAATAAATTCTATTAATGTAGACTTCATTATTTCCATTATTTTTCAAATAAAAACAAACAAAACAAACAAACTGAAAGACAGTGTATTTAGGATGACATTATCCAATATCAATTTCTCTTTATTTTAAGTGATAGAGTGTGATATGATGAAAATTTGGCTGCTATTTTTAACAGTTAAGTTTCTAACCACTTTGTGTTGATGGAATACATTTCTTCTATGATAAAGTAATATCTTATTTCCGTTAACTACTACTAAAGAAAATTGTTATTTGCAATAATTTTGTTTACCTTGAATGAATGGAAACAGTGCAGTGAAGATTTTAAGCCTCATAGATCACAAATCAATCTTATTAGTGTTGGTGTCTTGATTAAAATATACCCAGCACACTCTGTAAAAGTTAACAAATGAGCAGAGAAAGTGTAAGTTTGAAAGAACCTTTTAGTTTGGCCAAGGACAAAGCAATCTTTCAAGAGTTTGTGTTACAATAAAATGCACCCTGTACACTCTGTTTAATGATTAACAAATGAGGAGAATAAGAGTTGGGTTAAGAGGGCCTTTATTCGGGCCATGGACAGAGCAATCTCTATAGAACTGGTGTCATGATAAAATGCACCCAGTGCATCATCAAAGTTGCTGGTGATAGGAGAAGCATTCAACTATAAAAACCATGTCAAAATGAAATGTTTTGAGCAAGATGTTATATTCAAACCTGTCTAAGAGGGCAGTAACTTTGAATGAGAACTGACTTGGATCGTAATGGCTTATCTAACCTAACATGAAAAGTGGATGCAAAAATGATGATGATGATGATGATGATGATGACGATGATAACGACAATGATGATGATGACAATGACAATGACAACAACAATGGTGATGAAGATAGATATAATGATCATGATAGAATGGAAGATATAATTCCCAGGAAAAGGGATCTTCAATTTGCTCTGGATTCTGAGCTCCAAATCACTTTATTCATGCTACTACTACCTTTGATAAATATACAAACATACTTGAGAAAATGAGACAGCCTTTATGGTGTTGAGTAACTTGCTCAAAAGAAGTTTTACAAAATGTCAGTTCTCACTAAATTTGCTGATAAATTTATCAGAAGAGCCCTGTAGCTAGTTTTCATAGTTACAAGTCATGCAGAATTCAGTGTCCAACATAGATTTCAACTCATAATTAAGGAGTTAGCTGTCTAAGGAATACATAATCACTTCTACATTATTTACATTATCTATATTTGACGGATATTTGTCCTCATCTTGTTTGTTGTTAACACAACGTTTCGGCTGGTATACCTTCCAGCCTTCGTCAGGTGTCTTGGGAAAATTTTGAACCTGGGTTCTCATTCCTAAGGTTCAAAATTTCCCCAAGACACCTGACGAAGGCTGGAGGGTATATGAGCCGAAACGTTGTGTTAACAACAAACAAGATGAGGACAAATATCCGTCAAATGTAAATAATGTAAATAATTCCTCATCTCTTAAATATAGAACTGTATAATCACTTCTTTTGTTCCTGTTCTTGCTGTTGTTGCTGATAATTCCATTAATTTCATTCAAATAAAACAAATGATAAAACAGTAGTCAGCCAAACACTTTGTATTTGTTGTTGTTGCTAGTGCCGCTGGACTGGCTCCTGTGCAGGTAGTACCTAAAAAACACCATTTGAGCATGGCCGCTGCCAGTACCGCCTGACTGGCCCTTGTGCTGGTGGCACGTAAGAGCACATTGTTAAAGCTTGAGGAAGAGAACAGTGAGGACTCTTACTTAAAGGTTTATTGTGGTCTGCCGTGATTTTGGTGCCAAACTGTTTAAATTGGGTAAAAAGGCATGAATCTCTAGAATAATTGAGAAACTGTCCATGCCACAGCTTCAAACTGATTGGTCAATTTTCAGATCAATCCTGTGAACCTTCCCTATAAATCAGAGCAGAACAAATATCAAAAAGACTTCACTTGAAGAGCACCGTCTTTCAGTTTTCTTGGTGATGTCTACATCCTTGACCACATACACACGCACACACAGACACAGACACACATACAAGTATATGCTTGTATGTGTGTATGTGTGTGCATGTGTGTGTGTGCGTGTGTGTGTGTGTGTGTCTGTCTGTGTGTGTCTGTGCACATGTGTGTGATGGGCTTTTCTGCACAGTTTCCATCCATTAAATTCAGTATATTCTAAATTAAAATGTTATGATTTTAATATGAAGTAGACTGCTACACACCTGCAATCACCCACAGACCCCTCTAATTAGCAGGAATATCAAAGATGTTGAAGATGATTGATTACTTTGATCTGAAGTTGAGCATTTGAAGTAGCTAAAATTAGATGTCTAGGTTAAGGACATAGAAATAGTACTGGGGTTGAAGATATAAAATATAGAGCTTTTGAGTTGTAGTTCAATGTCTTACAGGCTTTACCTGCTGCAATTTAACATTTTAGCAGTTAATCATTTGGCAATGTCTGCCAGAATAAAACCCGCTCTCCATGGCAAGCTAGGTAAGTGGCACACAATAATATCATTGGCTTGGGGCTAGATTTACTTCATTTGTGGTCTTAAAACCAAGAAGAGTTTAAATCTTATCACACACACATACACACGCACACACATTTACATGTACACATGCACATGCATGTACACACACTGTCAAGGTTGATAACACTAGTACTGATAGCAATATAATGAGATTTATTAACCTATTTACTTAATTGTAGCTTGTACTGATATTATTCTGCCAATCATAGTCTATTTGTCAGTAGTGCTATAATTTTAATTCACTCCTATTTGTAGGGAAAGTATACATGCCACAAATGGGAGCCTCTATGTAGACACTTGATCTACTAGAAATAGCAGCTAAATCTTCATCACATCACATTACATTAGATCAGTGGTTGTGAACCCTATTTTACCTATGGACCCCTTTGAATTCTATTTTATTTGGAAGGACCCTCATAGGTATTTGATGCTTAGAATAATCTCATTATATTCTTAGAAGTAAATATTCTCTTTTACTCTTTTACTTGTTTCAGTCAGTTGACTGCGCCCATGCTGGAGCACTGCCTGTAGTCGAGCAAATCGAACCCCAGGACTTATTCTTTGTAAGCCTAGTACTTATTCTATCGATCTCTTTTGCCGAACCGCTAAGTGACGGGGACATAAACACACCAGCATCGGTTGTCAAGCAATGCTAGGGGGACAAGCACAGACACACAAACACATACACATGCATATATATACGATGAGCTTCTTTCAGTTTCTGTCTACCAAATCCACTCACAAGGCTTTGGTCAGCCCGAGGCTATAGTAGAAGATGCTTGCCCAAGATTCCACCCAGTGGGACTGAACCCGGAACCATGTGGTTGGTAAGCAAGCTACTTACCACACAGCCACTCCTGCGCCTATTATTAGGAATTGCATAAAAAAAAATAATTGTGAAGATATTTGGTGTATTGAAGAAGTATAAGCAATTTATTGTGGATAGATTTTTACAGAAAAGAAAAAAATTCTGATATGGACCTCAAAGGGTTGTAATGTAATCACATATATATAATTACACTGGATAATGTAATCATATATATATTCCAACAAAGAATTGTCATGACTAGAATGCTTTGTTCATAGGTCTGCTTGATCAGGCAAGACAACAGCAACAACAAAAAACAGCAACAGGTGCAGGCACAGCTGTGTGGTTAAGAAGTTCATGCCAACTCATAAGGGCCAGTTTACCTGCTTCCTTGGCATATAAATTCCCCACCTGGACAGGATGCCGGTCCATTGCAGGATTACTCATTTTTGCCAGCTGAGTGGACTGGAGCAATGAAGCGTTTTGCTCAAGAACACAACACATTGCCCAGTCCAGGAAATGAAACTACTATCTTATGATCATGAGTCCAACACCCTAACCACTAAGCCATGCACCTCCACAAGAAGTTCTTTTAGCAACCACATTGTTTTGAGTTCAGTTCCACTGCATGGTACCATAGAATGTATCTTTTACTATAGCCCTGAACTGACCAATGCCTTGTGAATCAATTTGGAAACTGTGTGGTTGCCTGTTGTATATATATATGTGTGTGTTTTTTGTGTCTGTATGTGTGTGTATGCATATATATATGTGCATATTTTTGGGTTTGTCTCTCCCACTGTTTGACAACCAGTGTTGGTTTGTTTGCAGCTTCATGACTTTGTGTCCCGGTGATTGGAACAAGTAAAAGAATAAAAAAATAAAACAACAAAATCAACAATTCATGCTTGATGGAAGAATATGTTTAAACATCCAATAATAATCTGATGTTTTGAAGGTTAGTCTGGAATAAACATAATTTGAACATCTACATATTTTAATTATAGCCGAATTAAACAAAGCAATTCCTAATGAATTGTTTATTAAGTGCAGCCTTTCTCATAAAATGGAAGTCATAGACATTTATACACACATATAAATATGCACATGTGAATACAAATATATGTATACATACAATCGTCGTCGTTTAATGTCCGTTTTCCATGCTAGCATGGGTTGGACGATTTGACTGAGGACTGGTGGACCAGGAGGTGACACCAGGCTCCAATCTGATTTGGCAGAGTTTCTACAGCTGGATGCCCTTCCTAACGCCAACCACTCCGAGAGTGTAGTGGGTGTTTTACGTGCCACTAGCACGAGGGCCAGTCAGGCAGTACTGGCGACGGCCACGCTCAAAATGGTGTATTTTATGTGCCACCTGCACAGGAGCCAGTCCATCGGCACTGGCAACAATCTCGCTCGAATGTTTTTTCACGTGCCACTGGCGACGTTGGTAACGATCAACGGCCATGCTCGAAATGGTGTATTTTAGGTGTCACCTGCATAGGGGAGAGTCCATCGGCACGGGCATAAAAAAAATATATATAAGTACCATGAAATATACATAACTATATATATATAACTATTTATTAAACTTTCCGTATTCCCGAGCGTCATACTAATACATCCTTTTGTTGTTTACACCACCTGTCCTCGTCTGTTGTTGCTTTTTTTCGTACATTCTCCCACATATTTATTAAATAGTATATAGTTATACAGAGCATTGCTTAATACTTGAAACATGTACTAATTTTGAACAAATACAGTTGAAAATAATGTTGAAATATCCTGATATTCTCTTACATCCCTATTTCAGGGATGACTGTCTCCTCTTCAGGGAAGATGCACCTTCATTTTGCAATATATCTAGAGAACTAGTAATCTAAATCAGTATGCATATAGAAGTAATTCATTTACATATAACATTAATAATTTGCCTGATTTGCTTATAATATGTTAGCCACATAATTAATTAATATATCTATGTAGAACACAATGCAATTCATAATACCTGAAACATATATAATGTTGATGAATCTGCAGTTATCTATTTGAAAACTTTGGCTGTGGAGATTGCAAATGATGTACAAACACCATATTGTTCCCTATAATAAATAGAAAAGCAATCCTCTTGCAATTTTGCTTCACAGCTAATTTGATTTATCTGTATGTTTCCACATATTTCATTTTATGTATATTTCTGGTAGAGTTTATAAGCAAGTTGTGAAGGAAGAAAATAAATTTTACAGTGAAGCAGTATTTTCTCATGGGCCAATAAATTGAGATAGAACAAACAGAAGGGAAAAGTGAAGCACTTCCTAGGGTAAGCAATGGTTAAGCTTGGAAGGGTAAGAACACTTATTTCTACCTTGGTCTAGGATAGCTAAGTTAAATTAAAAAAAAAAAAAAATTTAAGAACCGAAATATATTGAAATGTATAAAGATTACATATTTTATTCCAGTTTAGTTTGTTAGTCATTTGATGTAGTTTTCATTGAATTTTATGTACACTTAACAATTTAATCCATTTATAATAAAAGAACCAGTTTTAACCAATTTTAATTATCTTCTGATTTAGTGTTTTACAGGAAACTTTTAAAAACATCACTTTTATGGCAAAATTTATAAAGATATGTAATTTTATTTTGATATTTTTTCATTATTGAAGCGTTGAATTTCTAAAGTTCTACTCATAGATTACATTGTACTGACAATTTTACTAAAAGCAAACCATACTTTTATGAAAAAATTATAGTATGCATTGCTATTTTTAACACAATGTGATAGGAAATGAATTTAGATAGATAATATTTTGAATGAAAGTTAATAGCATTTGTGTAATTTGCTTTAGAGTTGAAGAGTGAGATTTTAAAATATTGTAAGTTTAATGAAAAAATGAGCGGTTATAACTGGTTGAGCTAAAAAGCTGTCAAACAAAGGGTCAACAGTTAATATCTTAACTTCAGCTTTGTAGTTTACTGTAAGTAATGCCTGAGGAAAACTAGTTAGGAATGACTTATGCATAAAAACAAATAGTTTAGTGGTGGAGGTTAATGTTAAATAATGTAGTGAAGCAAAAGAAATCAGTGAATTAATATTATGGTTGTAGTGAGGAGAAAACAATCATTAGCTATATGATTAATGATTAATGTAAAGATAGACAAGGGAAAAAATACTGTAATCCAAATTAAGTAAAAATTGAATAGGGACATGCAATGAACAGTGAGTCTGATCAGTGACAACTCCAGACATATTTCACTGTTATTAGACCTTAGCTGTGACTAATCTTTATTAGAAATTACCAGAATTTAGACAACTGAGGTATAAAAAGACTTTGACTTAATAAACATGGATATGCATAATAACTTAACAACTGGGGCATTCCCATAACTGAGCTAAGTCTCCTATCCTTTAGGTCACCATACTTGTAATAAAATATACTGTTTGTATGTTTAAATTGACTTTAAAAAAGGATGAGATTTTGGTAAAATAATTAGGTTTTTACTATTAAACTAGTGTTTTAGGCTGGTGGACTGGTAAAATCATTATATTACACTGTGTATCACGATTTTGTTCTTGGGTAGCAACTGTTATTTACTATTTGCTTACCCCCCAGAAACTATGAAAAATGGCTAATATTTCCTTCAAACTTTGTAGTTAAGGTGAAGCAACAGACAAGCAAATCTGTGGTATTGAGCAGAATATTTGCTATAATGATATCTCTGCTTCAGCAACTCAGTACTGAATGTTTGAAATGTAATGGAAAATATGTCAATTTCAAAACATTGATGTCCAGGTTACAAAAGCAAAATTTGAATGGAATAGTAGTCATTTCCTTTGGTTTCTAGCTAGAAGCAAATAGTAAATAACACTTACTGACCAAAGACAAAAAGAAAAGTAAAAATTTTGTTACAGTGTTATGGAGAAAAATACTTAGCAATATTTTTTCTGTTTTTTTATGTCCTGAGTCCAAATCTCACCAAGTCCTTGTTTCAGTTCTCCAGGTAAGATAAAATAAAGTATTGGGTTGGACAAAAAGTCTGTTTGGTTTTTTAAGTAAAAAGAAGATAAAAAAATTTAAACACACAGCAATTTATTCAGTCAATGATATAATTACTGTTTCATTCTTGTATCTTCTGCCAACATGTGGACATATCCATTATTCCCTTCTCAAAGAATTTCCTGTCTTTACTGGTGAAAAACTCTCTCTAGTGAACTTTTACATCCTCTACAGAGTTGAAGGTCTGTTCATTCAATGATTTGTGAAGAGACTAGAACAGGTAGAAATCTGAAGATGCAAGGTTGGGCAAATATGAAAGGGTTCAAAACTTCCCTGTCAAACCCCATTAACTCCTGCTGCATCTACAAAGAAATGTGTGGTCTGACATTGTCGTGATGAAAGACAATGTTCTCATACTTAGCTAGTGCTGGAGGCATCTGGTGGATCACTTCATTTAATTTGTCCAGCTGGTCACAATACATATTGATCTGATGGAGGCTACGTCACCACTAACTGAAACAACAGTTAGCTATTAATTAGCCATAGGTCAGTCCTAGCCAAGCAGACTTATGTTCAAGGGCAATCCAGTCTTCCCTATCATATCTTTTATTCAAACATAGTCCGTTTAGGAATACATGATTCAATGTAACCTCATTAAAAGAATATTAGGTGTGTTTTCAGAAAGATTTGACAACTATTTCTAGCGAATTGAGGAATCACTGAGAGGTTACACTGACACTTGGTAAGTATTTATATTAAGAGAATATAATTCTAATTCAGTTCCAATGTATGTGAAATATTTTAAAATTCATCTTCAGTAGTATATAAGACACTTGCCTGCAGCTGAAATATTCCTAGCATATAATCTAATGTAACGGTACCTGTCAATTTAACAATCAATAAATCACCCAACCAATATAACTGTCTATACACAAATATACATACTTACATACATACGCTGTACATACATATATGCATGTATGGATATGTATGTATGTATGTATGTATGTATGTATGTATGTGTGTGTATATTTGTGTATCTACACACACACACACACACACACACACACACACACACACACACACACATATATATATATATATGCATATGTATGTATGTATGTATATATATATATGTATGTATATATATGTATGCATATATATATTTGTATGTGCATATACAGACACATGAAAATTTGTAATACACCCCCCCACACATCCATCGCCCCCCCCCCACACATCCATCGCCCCCCCCCCCCACAAAATCTATGTATTTATGTATAATATAGAGTGGTGGTGGTGGTATATAATATTCAATATTAAATATAGTTAATGCAGTGAGCTGGCAGAATCATTAGCATGTTTGGACAAAATGCTCAGTAGCGTCTCATCAGTCTTTATGTTCTTTGTTCAAATGTCACCGAGGTTGACTTTGCCTTTCATCTTTTCGGGGTTAATAAAATAATTACCAGTTGAGCACTAGGGTTGATGTAATTGGCTTCCCACTCCCTGAAATTGCAGGCCTCATGCCAAAATTTTAAAATTCATAATAAATACAGTTATTAAAATGTAAGAAGGGCAAACTTATTTGTTTTGTTTGTCTGATATAATTATTGGTGAAGAATGGCATCATTGAATGCAGATTTCCAATGGATTAATCACTACTTCGCAACAATTTTGATGGGGAGAATGACAAGTGTCTGTTATTCAGAGCAAAACAAACATTGCAAAGGATTTCTTTTGAGAAACACCAAATTTACAAACAATATTTATATCTTTCAATGACAGCCATATGCATGTACATATGTCCATACATACATACATACATTCATTCATACATACATACATACATACATACATACATACATACATACATAATACATACATACATAATACATACATACATAATACATACATACATACAAACATACATACATACATACATACATAATACATACATAATACATACATAATACATACATACATACATACATACATACATACATACATACATACATGCATATGTATGTTTAATTAGGATGAATATTGTTACATGGTTGTGAAAAGGGAGAAAACTGTAAACCAGACTAGCAATATCTCCATCAGTGACTTGACTGTTTCCCTTATATCTGATGAGGGATGTTACAGGTATTTAGGGGGTTGATGAAAACATATCTTACAATGGCACCTGTAACAAAACATGTGTCACTAAAGAATATTACAGCCAAATAAAGGAAATTTGGACCTCAGACTCTCTGCATTCAATAAAACAGTGACCCACAATGTATTTGCAGTACTCATACTAACATTTGGGCTGCTGGATTGGACGATTGATGAGATCTGAGCCATTGATGTGAAAATCCCCAGAATACTAACAAGCACACATAATTTCTACATAAACAGTGATGCAGACTGCCTCTACCTAAAATGAAAACAAAGCAGCAGAGGGTTACCATCAATCCAAAATGCCTTTGAATGTTGTATCATATCCCTTTGTCAACATCTTTTAACCATCAAGTGTCGAAGTGCATCCCTTGACCAAGTTTACATGAGGCTGATAACATCATAAGACTTGGAAGGCAGCTCCTTCAACATTCCTTGTCTGATAACCTTAAATACATGCCCAAACAAGTTTCACAACTCTACCGCAATGTTTCATCAGATGAAAAGATGAGCCTATATGAGCAGAAGGCTATGCATGGATAGGTTAGTGGTTTGCAATCCAGGAACAAGAAATATCAACCAAATACCTGATGCACAAAAGGGATAGAAATTCAGGAAAAGCAGTAAAATGTGGCAACTGATGCAGACTTTGTGGAGTTAACACCAAAGATATCACTCACATCATAAGCAGTTGTTTGAAAATGTCATCGTAGTATTATCTACTGATGGGACAAGATGTTGTCACTAGGAGACACGATAATGAAATCTGTCAGAAGGATAATCCCAAGGACAAAGAAATAGGAACCCACTGTATGGTAGAAGCCATAGCCACTCATAATAAAAAGGAATACTGGTAGAATGTCCCAGAGAAAACCTCAATAAAATGTAAGCACAACAGATCTGATATAATGATTTGGGACAGAGAAGAGAAACTGTGCACAGCTGTGGAAATTAGCTGCCCAGCGGATGTTAACATAAAGCTGAAGATCAGTGAAAAAGAGAATACCTACACTGAACTATTGAGAAATCTGCAGTTACTCTATCCAGATTACAAGTTCAGGTTTATGCCTGTAATTATTGGGGCTCTGGGATATGTAACACACTGCCTAAATACCAATCAACAAAAATTAGGATTCTCAAAACCAGAAAGGAGAAAGCTTATTCAAAGACTACAGATCCAATCCATCACTGAAACTGTAAAAATCTGTAGAACTTTCCAGAAGTTTATCACTTAAATATATATGAGCATGTCTAGATATGCAAGTATATGCATATGAATGCATACATAAAACAAAACATACAAATCTGCACATATATATACATACATACATACATACATACATACAAAAATACCCTGTTGTTGATGTTGGAATTACAATGAAAGAACCCTGGATCTAGGTTAGAAACTGACTCCTTTTTCTATTGGCAAGAAATCTTGAAATAAAACAATGGACATATATACATACATACATACATTCATACATACATACATACATACATACATACATACATACATACATACATACATTTATGCATGGAGTTTCAGAATAACTATCTCACATAAGTTGGACATTCTCCATTTGGACAGGAATTTTTCCAATTTCTTTTTTGTATCATACACATCAAAATGATGGGGACAAGCCTTATATATCTAAAAAAGTTTTGAAATTTAAGTTTTTTTTTAAACGTTGCATTCCTCCCCTTCATATCTTCATGACAGCCATCACCATTAAAACTTCTTACTTCGTCATGTAATTATATCCCATATTCTGAATCACTATCCCCTGAAATCCATGTATCATATAGGCCCCATCCCCACTAAAACAACAACCACAACTAAAAGGATTTCTTTTTCATTATTTTTAATAATTTTATTATATTCCAACATTTGGAGTTCACAATTCAAAAGAAAAATTATTTTCTCCCTTTCATCATAAATTTCCCACACACAGTATTTGGACATGGAAACATGAACACACACTCATACACACATACACACACACGTATAAATAACAACAACAACAACAACAACAACAACAACAATAGTAATAATCAGTTAAAATCCTGGGGAAGTAACAGGTAAATAAAATTTAATTCTGTATGTTTACAGCTGTTTCATAATTCAATTTCATTTGTATCATTGACACTGATTTGAAGGGATATACACATTGTACACACTTCACATACCCCTTGTATACATATATGCATGCACATTTTTATAGTGGATGCTTATGTTTACAAAAGAGCTTTTTAAAATTCCAATTTGCCTCTCTAGTGTAAAATGGCTTGATTTGATCTAATGCATTAGAGATAAATCTGGAATATGCTCTGAAGAGTAATTCTAGTTGTTACACTGTTATGTGCCTATACAATTGTATGTGTGCACATATATATATAGTCAACTGGCTTCTTTCAGTTTCCATCTATCAAATGAGTCAGGTCAGAATATTTAAGTTTCCAAAAGCACTTGTAGCCGTAGTCATTTGTGGGATGAATAAAATGAACATGGTGTCAGTTGGAAAACTAAGATAGGTATATCTTACAAAAATCTGAAATTTTGAGCACACTTCTACCCCATACTTTTGCATGGGGAAGAAGCATGGACTTCTTACAACAGACATATAAAGAAACTTGAAACCTTTCACATGTGCTGTCTGTGCAATATCTGCAACATAAAATGTCAAGATAAGATATCAATGTCAAAATTTAAGAAAAATGCAATGTCTCCAGTGAAAGCATGCTATTGAGAATTCAATGCAGATGGGCAGCACATGCTGTTCAAATGCTAAATCTCTTCTATAAGGCCAACAAGTAGAGAGATTCCATGGTAAAGGAAAACGCCTGCAAGGGTATAAGGATACATTGAGACAATCACGAAAATAACAGGCAAAATCAAAATCATCATTGTCCCTATTGTGACTTCATAGCAAAATCCAAACCTGGACTCAAATTACATTAATGCATCCAATGAAAATAGATGCAGCTTCTTTTTTAATCATGCTAGCTCTAAAATCTCTCTAAGAGATCAGTGTAGTAGTTGTACTGACAAGTAATATTTGTAGCCACTTTAACATGGCTGTTCTTTCGAACGGACTCTACTGTGAATTTTTTAACCCCAAGAGGATATCTGTAGCTGGTTAACAAATCACAGCTGCATCTGATAAAATTGCGAGCAGGAGAGCGAACCCATACCATCTCCTAGTGACAGGACTAGTAGACCAGTCCTAGTTTCAGGCTATTTCTGCCACTCCTCAGTACTGGACACCTCGTCTCCTAGAGATGATAGCAGCTCACTGCTACACACACACAATATATATATATATATATATATATATATATATATATATATATATATATATATATACTCTTTTACTTGTTTCAGTCATTTGATTGTGGCCATGCTGGAGCACCGCCTTTAGTCAAGCAAATCGACCCCGGGACTTATTCTTTATAAGCCTAGTACTTATTCTATCGGTCTCTTTTGCCGAACCGCTAAGTGACGGGGACATAAACACACCAGCATCGTTTGTCAAGCAATGCTAGGGGGACAAACACAGACACACAAACACACACACATATATATATATACATATATACGACAGGCTTCTTTCAGTTTCCGTCTACCAAATCCACTCACAAGGCTTTGGTCGGCCCAAGGCTATAGTAGAAGACACTTGCCCAAGATGCCACGCAGTGGGACTGAACCCAGAACCATGTGGTTGGTAAGCAAGCTACTTACCACACAGCCATTCCTGTGCCTATATATATATATGTTCCAAGTGAACACATGGTCACTGATTTTGCAACAAGTAAAAATGGTAGCTCTAAAATCTGTCTAGGAGATCAACACAGTAGTTGTACTGACAAGTAATATTTGTAGCCATTTTAACATGGCAGTCCATTTGAGTAGACTCTACTGCAATGTTTTAACCTCAAGAAGATATCTCCTCTAGCTGGTTAATGATATACAGCTGCATCCAATAAAATTGTGAGAATTTCATCATATTTTCCTTCTCCTTTTTTCTTTTCTCTTTTTTTCTGTCTTTGTCTTTTTGCCAGTTGTAAACTTGAAAATTGAAGACAGATGATGTCATTCCATCAACGTGTGGACGCTGGTTGCTCTCGTTCATACTTTAGATTTGGATTTCTATAATTTTGAATTTCTATGTATCACTCTTCATTTTGAACTTGACAAAGACAGGCTAGCTGTCGAAATATCGTTCAAACCAATAAAATATCTACTGAAATTGCATCGCACTCTTCGTATTGTCTGTTATTATTATTGTTATTATTATTATTATTATTATTATTATTATTATTATTATTATTATTGTTCAGTAGTTTTATTTTTATAACGTGCTTTAACTTCACTACTGAGCGCAGCTCTGTGCGCCTTGGGTATGTGCTGTGGTTTGCTGTGATGCTCTTATGGTTACCGTATTGAAAGTGTTTTGCGTAGGATGTGTGCAGTGCCCAGTAGTGCAATTTTCTGTATGTTATATATATTTGTAAGTCCTGGTGTTTTTGTTATGTATTTGTCTGAATATTTTTTTTATTACACCTAAGGCACCTACTATGATAGGAATTGTTTCTGTTTTTAGATTATTATTATTATTATTATTATTATTATTGTTCAGTAGTTTTATTTTTATAACGTGCTTTCACTTCACTACTGAGCGCAGCTCTGTGTGCCTTGGGTATGTGCTGTGGTTTGCTGTGGTGCTCTTATGGTTACTGTATTGAAAGTGTTTTGCGTAAGATGTGTGCTGTGCCCAGTAGTGCAATTTTCTGTATGTTATATATATTTGTAAGTCCTGGGGTTTTTGTTATGTATTTGTCTGAATATTTTTTTATTATACCTAAGGCACCTACTATAATAGGAATTGTTTCTGTTTTTAGATTCCACATTCGAGTTACCTCTATTTCCAGGTCTTTGTATTTTGAAAGTTTTTCCATTTCTTTTAGTTTTCTTTTAGAGAGACGTTGTCATCTGCTGGTATTGATACATCAATTAGAAAGCATTTTTTTCTTTTTTCTTTTTTTTTAATTATTATTATTATTATTATTATTATTATTATTATTATTATTATTATCATTATTAAGGTGGCAAGCAGGCAGAATTGTTACTACGCTGGACAAAATGCTTAGTGACACTTTGCTCGTCACTACGTTCTAAGTTCAAATTCCGCTGAGGTTAACTTTGCCTTTCGTCCTTTCAGAGTCTATAAATTAAGTAGAAACGATCATCATCATCATCATCATCATCATCATCATCATCATCATCATCATCATCATCATCATCATCATCATCATCATCATCATCATCATCATCATCATCATCATCATCATCATCATCATCATCATCATCATCATCATCATCATCATCATCATCATCATCATCATCATCATCATCATCATCATCATCATCATCATCATTATTATTATTATTATTATTATTATTATTATTATTAAGGCAGTGAGCTGGCAGAACTGTTAGCATAATGGGTGAAATGCTCAGTGATATTTCTCCTCTTGCTACGTTCTGAGTTCAAATTCCATTGGGGTCAACTTTGCCTTTCATCCTTTTGGGGTCAATAAATTAAGTATCAGTTGAGTACTGGGGTTGATGTAATTGACTCAACCTCTCCCCTCAAAATTTCAGGCCTGCGCTTATTGTAGAAAGGATTTTTATTATTATTATTATTATCATTATCATCATTATTTTCTAATTACAGTGATATATATTATTAGATACCAATATATTATTTTATATTACATCTTTGACATGACCACAGATACTCTGTTTCCGTCTATCCTAAAAAAAAATGTATTTTTAATACAAATAGAGAAAGAACTTTGAAAGAAAGCACAATAAAGAAAATCTTAATCTTCTATCAGCAGCCACATATTTATTATGGACACCTTATTTTATTATTTATAAAAATCTTTGCTTTTAATCAAACAATTCTTTTCATGAATAGCTTTTAATATAAAAAAATACTGACAGAACAAAAAAACAAAAAAAAAACAAAAAAACAAACCCAAAATAAATGCATAGCTGAATATGAAATCAAGTAGAATGTTACAGTATTTGTGTCTGAATTTAGAATGTCTGCAACAACGACTGATGCCAATTCTGAAATGGCAGTCTGCTTTCTGAAAACTTGCAATATCATTGGAGAAAAGATGTGATGATAGCCAGAGCGAAAACATGTTGAATCTCAACTCATTTCCTCTATTTCATTTCCTTTATTTCATTTCCAATTTTTTTTCTGTCTATGTTGTCCATTTAGTGGTGAGTAGGCATAACACAGATGACTTTTGTTTCTTCAGCAATAACTAGAACTCGTTTACCTGTGTGGTCAAGAAGTTTGCTTTCCAAACAAATGGTCGCAGGTTCAGTCCCACTGCATCTTGGGCAGATGTCTCTTACTATAGTCCTAGTAGCCCTGGGCCAACCAAAGCCTCCTGAGTGCATTTGGCTGATGAAAACTGAAAGAAGCCCTTCATGTATACATACATACATAAATACACACACACATATATATATATTGTGGTACCTGTGCCAGTGGAGCACTAACAGTATCGTCCGAGCGTGATCATTGCGAGAGCAGCTGTCTGGCTTCCGTGCTAGTGGCACATAAATAGCACCATTTGAGTGTGATTGTTACCAGCGTCGCCTTACTGGCACTTGTGCCAGTGGCATGTTAGAAAATCATTTGAGCGAGGTCGTTGCCAGTGCTGCTGGACTGGTTCCTGTGCAGATGGTATATAAAAAACACCATTTTGAGTGTGGCCGTTGCCAGCACCGCCAGACTGGCCCTCGTGCCAGTGGCACATAAAAAGCACCCACTACACTCTCAGAGTGGTTGGCATTAGGAAGAGCATCCAGCAGTAGAAACTCTGCCAGATCAGATTGGAGTCTGGTGTAGCCATCTGGTTCGCCAATCCCCAGTCAAATCGTCCAATCCATGCTAGCATGGAAAGTGGACGTTAAATGAAATGATGATGATGATGATATATATATGTTCATCATCATCATTTAGCTTCCGCTTTCTGTGCTGGCGTGAGTTAGATGGTTTGACTGGAATTGGTAAGTCGGAGTGCTGTGCCAAGCTTCAGTCTGATTTTGGTTTGGTTTCCTACTGCCAACTACTCTGAGAGTGTAGTGGGTGCCTTTTACATGTCACTGGCATGGTTGCTGTTATGTTTCACTGACATGGATGCTTTTACGTGTTACCGGCACCAAGTCACAAATGTGATTTCAACTTGGCTTGATGAATCTTCTCAAGCACAGCAAATTGCCAAAGGTCTTGATCACTCGTCATCGCCCCTGTGAGACCCAACATTCAATGATCATGCTTCACCACCTTGTCCCATGTCTTCCTGGGCCTACCTTTTCCACAGGTTCCTTCCACAGTTAGACATCGGCACTTCTTTATGCAGCTCTCCTCATCCATATGCATCACGTGACCATACCAGTGCAATGGTGTCTATTACATATCACATCTGATGCCTCTTATGCTCAGTTTTTCTCTCAAGATGCTTACACTCTGTCGTACATGACTACTGACACACACATATATATATACGCACATAAAAGACACCATTTCGAGCGTGGCCGTTTTCGTGCGGGTGACACGTAAAAGCACCCACTACACTCTCTGAGTGGTTGGCGTTAGGAAGGGCATCCAACTGTAGAAACTCTGCCAAATTAGATTGGAGCCTGGTGTTGCCATCCGGTTTCACCAGTCCTCAGTCAAATCGTCCAACCCATGCTAGCATGGAAAGCGGACGTTAAACGACGACGATGATGATGATGATATATATATATACATATATATATATAGATAGATAGTTTTACATATATATATACACACACACTATATATATCTAGCTAGCTATACTCACACATATATGATTGGTTTCTTTCAGTTTCCATCTATCAAATCTACTCCCAAGGCTGGGGTTATAGTAGAAGACGCTTGCCTATACTGGGATGCAGTGGGGCTGAACCCAAGACCACATGGTTGGCAAGCCACATTGACACCTACATTGTTGTTTAAACCCAGCTCAGCCCTAATTCAGTAAACTTATAATAAAAGGCATTCTAGACAAAACAATACTACAATTTTATTTGCCTGGGACTAGATCGTCCAAAGTGTTCTTCCTTTTTGCAGAGAATGTGATGTAAAGGAGACTGACAGCTATTTCAAACAGGTCAAGTCACTGCATAGAAATTTCCCTCAGATTGTGAGAAATCCTTTCTTGTTAACAGAAACAAAAGCTCTCTGAATTTCTTCCAATCTACTTTTAGTCTGGCATCTGTGATTTTTCTATGATTTCTCTATGATTTTTTTCCCTGCCTCAACATTAATTATATCACTTCAGTATGAGAAGCTATTAACTATATCTATTGTACTGAGTGGTTTATAGACTTCATTTCATTAGTAATTTTACTAATAGCTACCACTGATGCCATGGGTTGTTCGTATGTGTGTGTGTGTGTATGTGTGTGTGTGTATGTGTGTGTGTGTGTGTGTGTATGTGTGTATGTGTGTGTGCATGTGCATGTACATACATGCAATATACTATATTTAATGTCATCAGATGTAGCGTGTGATTAGAATCAATGTCTAGATTCTTCTGTAGTGAATATTTTTGTAAAAAAACTAAGGATAGAATAGAAGACAGGATTGTTCTCAAACTAGCTAGAGAAGCCTCTATATGGTTGCTTGACCTGACTGAAACAGCAGCCAAATATCTGTCACATTGCACTCAACTTAAAAAAAAACAAAACTGAAGAACACTCTAGACAATATGTCCTTGATAAGGAAAATGATGTGGTAGTCATAGTTGGAATGTCTTTGATCATAAGTATGCTGAATCATTTCCGGTCTGGCATAACACAATAAAGGATTTCTCAGAGTACAAATGACAAACTTCTTATTGCTTTTCTCTATATCAATAAAAGCATTTTATTTGAACATTGCAAATGAATGAATCACTCATTAATTATACATTAATCCTAATCCTTCCAGTGTTGAATTATTACTATTCAGATCACATATTCATATAACCAAGCAGAGTGAACACCTGAAAGTTAAGTATCTTGGCCATGGACAAGTATCTTGGACATAGTATCATACCAAAGGAGTATAAATATCCACTTTTTGCTCTTTAATTCAATTTGCAGTTGATTCTTCTCATATTATTATTTTACAATATAAGGCAGCGAGCTGGCAGAATCATTAGCATGCCAGGTGAAGTGCTTAGTGGTATTTTGTCTGCCACTACGTTCTGAGTTCAAATTCTGTTGAGGTTGACTTTGCATTTCATCCTTTCGGGGTTGATGAAATAAGTACCAGTTATACACTGGGATCAATGTAATTGACTATCCCTCCTCCTCAAAATTTTCAGGCCTTGTGCCTACAGGAGGGAGGATTATTATTTTACAACTGGCAATATACACACAGGCATTTTACAACACATACATACCTACACACATACTGAATCTGGGTTTGTTTGCTCATTCCTGGGCTCACTGCTGGTGTTTCCCTTCCTGCTGATCTACATGCCTACCTCTCAGTACTCTCAACACTTTCCATTTGTACAAGCTACCAATGTACTGGTACCACTATGGAAAGCTGGCAACACACACTCCCTCAATATATATATACATATATATATATATATAGGCACAGGAGTGGCTGTGTGGTAAGTAGCTTGCTTACCAACCACATGGTTCCAGGTTCATTCCCACTGTATGGCACCTTGGGCAAGTGTCTTCTACTATAGCCTCGGGCTGACCAAAGCCTTGTGAGTGGATTTGGTAGACGGAAACTGAAGGAAGCCCGTCGTATATATGTATATATATATATGTATGCATGTGTATATGTTTGTATGTCTGTGTTTGTTCCCCCAACATCGCTTGACAACCGATGCTGGTGTGTTTATATTCCCGTGATTTAGCAGTTTGGCAAAAGAGACCGATAGAATAAGTACTAGGCATCCAAAGAATAAGTCCTGGGGTCAATTTGCTCAACTAAAGGCGGTGCTCCAGCATGGCCGCAGTCAAATGACTGAAACAAGTAAAAGAGTAAAAGAGATATATATATCTTTCATTCATTCTTTTATTCATTTACTTGTTTCAGACATTTGGCTGCAGCCATGCTGGAGCAGTGCTTTTAGTGAAAGAAATCAGTCCGTGGACATATTTCTTGCAAGCCCAGTACTTATTCGGTTTCTTTTGCCGAACCGCTAAGTTACAGGGAAGTAAAGACACCAACATCGGTTGTCAAGCAATGATGGGGGGGGGGGACAAGCATAGACACACACACAAAAATATACATATATATATATATATATATATATAGTCAATCCAAACATGAACAAACAAGAAAAAACAACAACGCGAGTACGTGGAATAAGTACAGTGTTATTGGACACTCAGGAAAGGAAAGAAAAGAAAGAGGATTTCACGTTTTGAGCAGAGCTCTTCATCAGAAATATAGAAAAAGTACAAGGAAGGGAAGACAGAGATAGAAAATCGCCAACGATACACATGCAGTCACATATTGAAACGATGAGCTTCTTTCACTTTCCATCTACCAAATCAACTCAAAAGGCTTTGATTGGCCTGAGGCTATAGTAGAAGACACTTGCCCAAGGTGCCATGCAGTGGAACTGAACCCGGAACCATGTGGTTAGGAAACAAGCTTCTTACCACACAACCATTTATATATGTATATGTACACACACACACACACATGCTTATATACATGCATATTCAAGAAGACTTGTCCTTCGCAGCAGATTTGTTAATGCTGCGTCTCCATGCCTGCTGAAGAGAATTGGCCTGCAAGAGGCCTATGCTGGTGCTGTGTAAAAGTATCTGTCCTGGTGCCATGCAAAAAGCACCCAGCACAATCTGTAAAGAGGTTGGCACTAGGAGTGGCATCCAGTCGTAGAAACCAAGCCAAATCAGACTGGAACTTGGAGCAGCTCTCCTGCTTACCAGCTCTGGTCAAACTATCCAACCCATGCCAGGCATAAAAAACAGACGTTAAATGATGATGATGATGATGATGATGATGATGATGCATATATACATGCATAGTTCTAGTTTGAGTAACAAGCTATTAGATAAACTGAATGCCAACAAGTATATATGTATAAGCATGTAAGATCTTGCAATTTGTATACATACATACATACATACACAGTCACACATCATCATCATCATCATCATCATCATCATCATCATCATCATCATCATTACCATTATATTACTTTCATGTTCCATGCTGGCATGGGTTGGGTGGTTTGACAGCATCCATACATAAATGCATGGAGCATACACATGCACACTCTCATGCGCACACTCTCATACGCACACTCACATAACCTTCATGGCCACACACATACACTCACACTCACCCATACACACATTATCCTCACATACACACAAATGCTTACACACAGTCACCTTATCCAGATTACTGATGTCACCTTAGCCATCCTTGTCTTTAACCTCTTCCTTCCTTCCAGTCATTTCAACATGTGCAACCATTTCTTTTTCCATCTGTTTTCTCTCCTTATTCCTTTCTGTAGAAGAGCATCATAGGCTTGAAATGTCAAAGACCCTTCCATTTTCCCAAAGCATCAAATTAATACACCCTGTTTGTTGTTCCTCACCTGTCTCTGTCTTTTGTCTTTTTTGGTTCTTTTTTTGTACAATTTTGAACACACACACACACACACACACACACTTCATCATCATCATTATCAACATTTAATGTCTGTTTGCCATGCTGGCTTGAGCTGGATGGTTTGATAAGAGCTGGCAAGAAGGCTGTAAATAAAAATAATAAATGCGCCCTTTTAAAGCCTAGCCAGGCTCATGGGCCCTGTTTCCCGGTTTCAATGGCATATGTGTTCCCCAGCTGGACTGGACGCCAGTCCATCACAGCGTTACTCATTTTTGCCAGCTAAGTGAACTGGAGCAACGTGAAATGAAGTGTTTTGCTCAAGAACACAACACGTCACCTGGTCCAGGAATCGAAACCACAATCTTACGATCATGATGCTGACACCCTAACCACTAAGCCACACACCTCCATGCAAGAAGGCTGTACCAAGCTTTATTGTCTGTTATAGTCTGTTTCTATGGTTGGACACCCTTCCTATATCTATCATTTTCGTGGGTCACTGCAGTGAGGATGCTTGTCTAGCTTCAATATGTATTGTGTTTTTACCATATATATTGGATTTTATCTCAGACAATTCTACAACACCATGCCTTCTAACGGGATGTATGCATCTAGTATGATACATAGATGGTGATTTTAATTTAATGCTTTTTCAGTTATGTACGCTGAGTCTGTTTACAGCCTGGCAAGCTTCCACAATACCTGTGAGTATTCTATTCTCTTTTTTCTTTAAATCATGGCATGTATTTTATTTAAGTAGGTAAAATCTTGGTGCATGGCATCAACAAACCTCAAAAAAAGCAAAACACAGCTGTAATTCTCATGAGTCATTGCAGTGATGATGTTCATCTTTGCTCCAATATATATTTTGTTTTTAAAAAAACAAACCTTTGGTGAGATTTTATCTCAGAGAACTCAACAGCATCATACCGTCAAAGAATGTATATACATTTAGTATAATACATAGATGATGATATATGTATATATATATACAGTTTGTCTTTGTTTATCTCTCTCCTTCATCTTCCCCTTCTCTTTTTCTCTCTCTCTCTTTTTTGCCTAATAACTCTATTTTTGTCTTTGTCCCAACCACCACATCTGTTGCCACCACTACCACCACTACCACTGCTGCCACCCTTGCCACTGTTGCCACCGCTGCCACCACTACCATCCTGTTGCCATTAGTTTTTCTTACTTTCTTACTTTCTAATTATCTCCTTTTTACTTTTTCCAAGCAAAAATCTTTCCAGAAAGAAATGATGCAACTTTATTTCAGTATTAGCAGAAAGCAAATCACAGAAACATCAACAAAACTAAATAAAAACAACACACACACACACACACACACACACACACACACACACAGGCACGCACAAACACACACACACATACACACACACATACACACACACAAGCATGAACATGCACACATATATGCATATATATATGTGTGTGTGTGAGTGAATATAAGCATATATATATACATGTAAGTATACATGTCTGTATATGTGTATGTATGCATATGTACATGTATGTATGAGTGTATATATGTATGTATGAGTGTAAATATGTATGTATGTATCTGTATACATATGTATGTGTATGTATGTATCTGTATATATATGTATGTATGTATGTACGTATGATATACATCTGTGAGCAGTGAATTGAAAACCAATCAAAGAGCGGTAAGAAAGAAATCATTTCAAGCAATTCTCTTAGTTATATTGCAAAGAGTGAAATAAATAGTAAGTAAAAAGAAAATTAACTTAATTGGTTTACTTCATTTTCTTTCCTTATGCAGTCTTCTTCATCCAATCCATCCTTGTTAAGAATGGTGTAGTGGGAGGTTTTTGTATTTTTTTTTTCACACTTATGCAAAGCAATCTATGTTGCAGATTCATTTGGAGTTTGTCTGGACAAAGGGATGTATATGTGTGTGTCTGTGTATGTATATATCTATACACGCATATATCACAAGAGCCGCCACCGACACCACCACCACCACCACCACCATCATCATTTAAACTTCTGTTTTCCTTGCTGGTATGGGTTGGATGGCTTGACAGGAGCCAGTAAGGTCAGGAGCTGCACCAGGTTTCATAGTCCGTTTTGGCTTAGTTTCTATAGCTGGATGCCCTTCCTGACTCTCACCACTCCACAGAGTGTACTGGGTGCTTTTTACATGGCACCAGCACCAGTCCTTTATATGTGGCACCTCACTAGTGTTTTTTTTTTTATGTGGAACCAGTACCACGGATTTTATGGGCTTTTATAAAAAAAATATGTATGTATATACAGAAAGGGAACCTGTGGAAGAAGTAGACCCAGGAAGACCTCGGATGAGGTGGTGAAGCATGACCTTCAAACGAGTTGATGACAAGCGACCGAGACCTCTGAAGATATGCTGTGCTTAAGAAGACCCGGCAAACCAAGTGACACCGTAACCGTGGCCTATGCCAGTGCAGCCCATTTAAGAGTACCCTTTAATCAGCAAGCAATAAACTGTGCTTGAGAAGACCTGTTGAGTCAAGTGAAATCATTGTTGTGGCCGATGCCACTACCACCTGACTGGCTTCCGTACTGGTGGCATGTAAAAAGCACCATTCGAGCATGGTTGTTGCCAGTACCACCTGACTGGCCCTCATGCTGGTGGCACGTAAAAAGCACCCACTACACTGAGAGTGGTTGGTGTCAGGCAGGGCATCCAGCTGTAGAAACCATGCCAGATCAGATTGGAGCCTGGTACAGTCCTAGGTCAAATCGCCCAACCCATGCCACTATGGAAAGCGGATGTTAAACAACGATGATGATGATGATGATGATATAGATATATACTTATACATTTATACATGTGTGGAGGTGTGTGGCATAATGGTTAGGGTGCTGCACGCATGATTGTAATATCGTGGTTGCAGTTTTACATTCTGAGTTCAAATTCCGCCGAGGTTGACTTTGCCTTTCATCCTTTCAGGGTCGATAAATTAAGTACCAGTTGTGTACTGCTGTCATTCTAATCAACTGGCCCCTTCCCCCAAAATTTCGGGCCTTGTGCCTAGAGTAGAAAAGAATATTGTGGTTGCAGTTCCTCACCAGTTGATGCATTATGTTCTTGAGCAAAACATTTCATTTCACATTGCACCAGTCCACTCAGCTGGCAAAAGTCAGTAATCCTGTGATGGACTGGGGTCCCTTCCACTGGGGAATACACATGACACAAAATCTAAGAAACTGGTCTTATGAGCCAATGGCTCGGGAAGGACTTTTGATCCTTTTTAATTTATACATTTATGTATATGCAAATATCTATCTGTCCATCTATCTGTCTGTCTGTCTATCTATCTATATATGTATTTATATATATATATATATATATATATACACACATATATATGCATACACACATATGTGTATATATTTTTGTGCTTGTGTGTGCATGTGTATGTATATGTATATATGTACATGCACACTCACATACATATATGTGTGTATATATGTATGTGCATATGCATGCATGCAGGTATCTGTGAATGTTTAAGAAGTTCACTACACAACCATTATGTCTGGGTTTGATTTGACTGTGTGACATCTTGAGCTAATTTCCTATTTTTCATGTTAATAAAGATCTTGAAAGTTAATAAAGACGTCCAAAGTTAACAAATACTGAATGAGAATGCCCTAACAATACTTATACATGCTAGTATTACTATTTCTAGAAGAGGCATGGGCAACTTTTTCAAGAAACAGGCTGCATAAAGACATAGCTCATCATGAGGTGGGTCATATCACTATGTATATATATGTATGTACATATATATAGATAGATAGATAGTTTTATATATATATATATACATATATATATATATACACACACACATATATATATAACTATATATCTATCTATATATCTAGCTATATATAGGTAATTTTTCCTTAGGCTTGCTGTTCAGAAAGTCTCACAGCCAACATGCAGCATGTGGCCCACAGTTTGCCAGTGACTGATCTAGAACAGTCTCAACTGGGGCCCATATGACCCTTAAGGGTCCACATAAGATTTGTTGTAAAAATTTATCTGCAATAAATTATACTTCTACAATACACAAAATGTTTTAACAATTTTTTTATACAATTCCTAATAATATCTAACTATAAAAATATAAGAGGAGGTTTTTTTAACATCAAATGGCTATGAGGCTTCAGTAGAGTAAAAACAGGAATCAAAGGGGTCTATAACTGAAAAATGGTTGAGAAACATTGATCTAGAACATACTGGTGTCTGTCCTCAACACTAATCTGTCAATGTCTTTACACAAATGGCTGAGCGTTGCTCCAGCTGAGGTAATTACAAGTTGGATGATAGACACCTTCCTTAATGCTCATAACATCTTTAATTCAACAAGTAGGTCAGTGTAATTCCCAATCTTTCACCTTAGATTTTGCTCAACATTAAAATCATTTCAGTATGCTTTGTTGATAACAAGTATGTTATTGTCATTTGTTTTGTCACCAAAATTGATATCAGGTTTATTATGTTATCTGACGGTCTATCTATATGCTAAAGTTCCATAGTATTTTCACATAGTATTTTCAAAGACTGATAAATGTTTATAAAGAGTATCTAGAGTTTTTTTTCTTTCCTGGAATTAGTTAAAATTGGGTGGATAAGTTTATATAAAACAGCTCTGTTATGTTACTATGTGTCCAAGTTTTTTAGGTTGTGAGCTTGCAGAATCATTAGCATGCTGGATAAAATGCTTAGCAGCATTTCATCCATCTTTATGTTCCAAGTTCAAATTCCACTGAGGTTGACTTTGTCTTTTTCCTACCGGGTGCTGATAGAATAAGTACCAGTTGAGCACTGGGGTTGATGTAATCAACTTATTCCCTCCCTTGAACTTGCTGGCCTTGTGCCAAAATTTGAAACCAATATGTGTCCAAGTATCTTCTGTTATAATTTAGATGACAATTTATTCACCAGAAACTACAAACTATCTATTCAAAATATATTTACATGTTCAAGGATTATTCATATTTGCTGCAGAAAGAAAAAAACTTTTATAACTTAAATTTTTCATCTATTGCATTACCGGTATGGAACTGGCTGGTTCCAATTGCCTTGGTTCCTCTCAAAATTCACATACTCAATTATATGCCTAACTGGAAGTTGTTTACACAACAGCTCAAACCGAAATAGACATTTGCTAATCTGAAAGCACTGGCCATCATAATTAATTATATAAGAATTGAAAGAACCAATTAAGCAATAGCTCAAAATCATTAGTTCTGCACCAAATCTCTTGCAGTCCTTTATGCATTGAGATTATACTATTTTGCATTTCATCCTCCGGGGTTTAATAAAATAAGTACCAAAGAAGTATTGGAATAAATGCAATCAACTTCTGCCAAATGTATATCACTGGATCATAATAACATGGCTGGTAGTTGGTGAGTGAGTGGCCCACATTTAAGCCTGTGACTATCACATCTGATAGTTTCCCACTAACTAAAAACACATTAACCATCTTCACTAGATGGAAATTTAAATTTAAAACAGAAGTAGTTGATTAATTGCCAGTTATTGTTTAATTTTTCACTTGATCCAAATTTAAAAACATTTAAAGCATAAGAATGTATTACACACACACACACGTGTGTGTGTGTGTGTGCATGCATACACACACACATATATATAATGTATATGTGTATATATCTAAACTTCTCTCTCTTTCTGTGTATATATATATATATATATATTATACACACACACACACACACACACACACACACACACACACATATACACATACATATATAGATATATGTGTGTGTGTGCTGAAGATTCTTTTCAAAAATCATTTTATACCAAGATTCTCATCTATTTGGATTACCGCTATACATGCACCATGTGCATATTTTAATATCCTCATTGATTCTGATATGGACATACTACCTCGGATGTACATTTATGTATTTATATATTTGTATATTTATATATTTTTATATGATATCATGTATATATGAATGCACCTATGTATGAGGTGGAATCCGATGCTTTGAAATGTATTGAGTGAATATGAACACTGACCTTTGAAATTTGTTCTCTCTTTCTTAGTTATATATATATATATATATATGTGTGTGTGTGTGTGTGTGTGTGTGTGTGTGTGTGTGTGTGTGTGTGTGTGTGTTGTGTGCATGTGTGTGTGTGTATATATATATATATATATATATATTACATACACAAATAAGAGGAATGACCAGCAAAAGTGGACTTCTATATGTTAGAAATAGATGCCGAATCATCTAACCAGGAAGAATATGTTCTCAGCAAAATTTCAGCGAGACGACAGACTGTTAAAGGGCAATATGCTGGACCACTGGTTTTAATTGATTAATATCAATTTCTACCCTTATTATTAAATTTTATATTTATATATATATATATATATATATATATATATATATATATATATATATATATATATATATATATATATATATATATATATACACATATATGTATATATGTATGTATGTATATATATATAGATATATATACACACACAGAAGCCTGGAGATGCTATGCACTTCAAATAAAGTTAGACACAATATACAGGTGGGTTGAAGGACAATAGCATGCAGTTTAATGCATATGAAACTGGAAACCATGATGTTCTTCTGAAAGACATTTGTCCTTGGCTGTTTTGAGAATTGCTCCCATCCATAGTCAATCCAGCAAAGCTACAGGTCAGTTACAGGGAATGGCAGAAAAAGTTATATCTCTGTCCCTGGAACAAGGGTGAGAAAAATATGCAGTGACATGCTTCTGGAAAATCCTGGAAGGACTTGTACTGAGCTCTGGCATTGAAAGTTACACAAACAACCCGAACGGGGTGCTACTGTATAAATCCAAAGATCCCACTATCACCATCAAGATGCAGGACCAGATACTGCAACAGTTTGGGTTTCAATGGCTCACAGCTCTTCAATATCCTCTCAAAAAGCCTGAGAAACCCACATGGAGTGGATGTAGGTCTCTTCAAGACAAATCTGGATCCCCTCCAGTCAAGCGTTGCAGTTGAACCAACCTCACAGTAGGAGACACAAATGAGGGCAACAACATCAGATTCCCTCATTCACAAAATGTTGCATATCAGAGGAAGTTTCAAGTAATGAAAGTGTAGTAAAATTGGTGACTGTACCCCAGCATGGTCGCAGCTCTGAGCTGAAACTAGTAGAATATATTTTTTATGCATATAAGTGCATTTACCTATATGTTTGAGAAGAAGAAGTGATTAAATCCTAATGAAAAATTAAATTACACTGGATCAATTGATTCAATATTCAAGCTTTTTGAGAATGTCATCATGGGCCCAAGGTTAGAGTGAGACAAAATACACATAAATATAGAAGTCTATACATTTATTTATTCATAAGCCATGCTATATTGGTACTGTAGTAATTATTCAAACTAATTGACTAACTTGTTATTTTGATTCTTACATCAGATTCACTTTGCTGTTACATTATGGTTTTTATGGCTGTTAGGTAAATCCTGTAAATACCAACTTGTTCATTATGAATTTCCTGTTCTTCCAGTCTATCATCAAGTCTATTCTTAAACTGGTTAGTTTTCTTTAACTCGGCAACTTCTATTGGTAATTGATTCTAGTTTTTAATGTACCTCGTTTGAGAAGATTTGCTGTTTTAGCTTGTTGGATTGCTTCTTAAATAATTTATATATAAATGGCTTCTTGCTGATGACTGATAGAATTCCTAGTTTTAATCTTGGTTGATGTTGACTTTTTCTGTTTCTATCTTACATAAATATATCCTATCTCTTCTCTTTTATATCCATGGAACATTGAGAGAAAATTTAGTACTTTCAGCCTAATCTTATATTGTAGGTTTATACAAAATTTCTATTAATATGATGGCATTTGCTGTTTGTTTTCTACATGAATTTGATAGCTGATGTAATCTTGTTCCAATATAATGTTTCCTGTTGCTATATTTGAAACATAATATCATCAAGATCATGGAAAGTATTGTAAGGGTTATTTTTGTTGATCACCGGAAAAAAATTTCTTTAATGTTCCAGGAGTGATGTTAGGTTTCTTGGTTATACCAGCAGTATGTCTGTGTTTTGAACCTTCAGATATTTATATTTTCAGTAGTTACTTAATCCTAGATTAGTCCCAATTGGATAGACCAATAATTATTAAGAGCATTTTATTTGTAAGTAGTTGATCTTTTTGTACACCTAGAACTACATTTTCTAACGCATCCTTCCTTTTCATTGTTTATGGTGGTAGAATTTGATTCTAGTAGAGTTTGGGCTGTTATTTCTAGTGGGTTGAGGGATCATGGAAATGCAGCCCTTGTTGGTTCATCTTATTGTTTGTATTTTCAGTTCAAAAATTACATTTGGGTTGTCAGATTCTATGATGGAATCTCATTCTTATCATTCTTAGATATACGCAGGAGGATGAATTAATAAATAAAATGAGTTCCAATGGACCTGATCGACCTGTCAGAGAAAGCAGCTAAATCCCCCTATACTTATACCTTACTATCTTAAAAATAAGGCACAGTGGTACAGTGCAATGAAGCAGTTTGATTCACAACTGATTAACATATTAACAGGACATATTTTGGTTAAAAGGACACATTAGGTACAGTGTGGCTACTTTGTTAAGAAATTTGCTTCACAACTAGATGCTTTTGGGTTCAAATTCACTTCACAACACTTTGGGCAAGTGTCTTCTATCATAACTTTGAGTTGAATGAAGCTTTGTGATTGAAATTTGGTAGATGGAAACAACGTGAGTAAGTGGACTATACTTGCTTTTGTTGGGGTAGACATACACTCAGCCCAGTTTGTTGTAAGTATCTGATCCATGGGTGCCTTTAGTAGAGTCATCATCATTTAACATCTGTTTTCCATGCTGGCATGAGTTAGATGCTTTGACTGGAGTTTATAAGCAGAAAATCTGCAACAGGTTCCAGTCACCTGTTTTGGCTTGGTTTCTGTGCCCTTCCTAATGCCAACCACTTAAGAGACTGCACTGAGTATTTTATATGTGTCACTGGCATGAGTGCTCAAAAGAAATAAAAAAGAAGAAAGGATGCTTACAGTTACCAAGCTTTTCATTATAGGTCTACTTTATCGGAATGACCTGGCTGCTACAAGCAACCATTGGAACTGAATTAAAAGATAAAATCATAATTGCAGTAAAAAATGAATTGATATTTAATGTAAAATGAGAAAAAGTTATTTGAAAACAGACATAAAAAATGAAAAATAAAAGACAACAACTCTGAGGTTATTTACTCAGAGACAGCATCTGCTGGCAAAACAATATACAACCCTTTAGTGTTCAGATTACTGTGTCAAATGCAATGCTTATTCATTCATATTGTTTTGAATTAATCATGTATTATCTCATAGTTTTCATATTTCAATGATGTGATTGTTTTTCTTTTAGAATGATATAGTAAAGTAGGCATGAGCAGCTAGATATGATCAGTTTTGAACATTTAAGCCAGTTTAGATGGTAATGGGTTAAATTTATGCTATCATATTTAATGTAGTGAACATGAGATATTTAATAAGAAATATTTACACATTTATAAAAGACAGCATTAGACCAATGAATAAATATTATTTTAATCATTTTGGCAAGTGCAGAAAACAACACTGGACATATTTTGGTATCATTATACATCCTCAACAAAGCATAAACATGATCACATTTGTGTCCTAATGTGCAGCACCTTGGGCAAGTGTCTGCTACTGGGCTAATCAATACCTTGTGAGTGAATTTGGTAGATGGAAAGTGTGTGTGTGTGTGTGTGTGTGTGTGTGTGTGTGTGTGTGTGTGTGTGTGTGTGTGTGTGTGTGTGTGTGTGTGTGTGTGTGTGTGTGTGTGTGTGTGTGTGTGTGTGTGTGTATGTGTATCTATGTTTATCTCCTCATCCCCACTTGACAAGTGGTGCTGGTTTGTTTATATACCAGTAATGTAGCAGTTAAACAAAGAGACCAACAGAATAAATATCAGACTTAAAAAAATAAAATACTGGGATCGTTCTGTTTGACTTAAACCCTTCAAGGGGTGCCCCATTATGACCACAGTTCAATGATTGAAACAAATAAAAGCTAAAAGGTAAAAGATAGTATATCTATAACGACATATTAACCAAACAAAGGGAGTTTTTGTCAACCAAATTCCACTCATTCAATATTTGTTAACTGAAGGCTATGATAGAAAATACTTGCCTAAGGTACTGCACCATGGCATTGAACTTGGAATCATGCAGTTGCAAAACAAACTTCTTAACCACAGAGTTATGACTGCTTAACTACATCAATTATTCTACAAAACTGTGCAATAGAAGTGGTAAAGTGTATTTTTTTGTTGACTTCACTGACTGGCAAGTATTGCATGCTATGACAAGGAACAAAATAGATCCTTTGGCAGAATTTAAATCCTTTGCTTTTGGCACCAGTAATCCTGAAATTTAATTACTCAGCTACACCATTTAATTAAATGAAGAATTTATACAGAAAAAAGGCCTCAAAGGTACACGTAATAGGATATTAATTGAATGAAGTCATGGATTGAAATTTAAAAGAAGTGAATGATAATAATTTCTTGTGACAAAGTCTTTTCTTGTACATAACATGTACATGTATTTGTCTGTCTGTATGTGTGTTTGTCTGTGTGTATGTGTGTGTTTGTCTGTCTGTATATGTGTTTGTGTTGGTGTGTGTGTATGTGTTGTTTAAGATTATGCCACTTTCTAATTCATGTACTGTCAATGCAGCTGAAACTCCTAAAGAAAGACACACACTTTATTGATATTATTGGGGGTTGTAGGAGGGAGGTAAGTACCAAGATTCAATAAAGTATTGTGATAGAATATGTAGGCTATGTCAATGACCTTTGGATGGGGTTTTGTCAAGTGTATCATCATCATCATCATCATCATCATCATCGTCGTTTAATATCCGCTTTCCATGCTAGCATGGGTAGGACAATTTGACTAAGGACTGGTGGACCAGGAAGCGACACCAGGCTCCAATCTGATTTGGCAGAGTTTCTACAGCTGGATGCCCTTCCTTACGCCAACCACTCTGAAAGTGTAGTGGGTGCTTTTACGTGCCTGGCACTTATTTCCTTCAGCTTGATGGTTTCAAATTTTGGCACAAAGTCAGGAATTTTTAGGGGAGAGAGGTTACTTGATTACATTGACCCCAGCACTTACCTGCTGCTTTATTTTGATGACCCCACCAAAAGGCTGAAAGGCAAAGTTGACCAAGGTGAAATATGAATTCAGATTGTAAAGGGCTGAAAGCATTGACCCCAACATGCTAATGATTCTACCAGCTCTCCATCTTGTGCAGGCATTGGTTGTGTGGTAAGAAGTTTGCTTTCCAACATGGTTCTGGGTTCAGTTTCACTGTGTGGCACCTTGGGCAAGTGTCTTCTACTATAGCTTCGGGCCGACCAAACCTTGTGAGTTGATTTGGTAAATGGAAACTGAAAGAAGCCTATTGTGCATGTATATACATATATGTATATATCAACATCATCATCATCATCATCATCATCATCATCATCGTTTGATGTCTGCTTTCCATGCTGGCATGGGTTGGACGGTTTGACTGAGAACTGACCAACCAGGAGGCTGTACCAGGCGCCAATCTGTTCTGGCAAGGTTTCTACAGCTGGATGCCCTTCTTAATACCAACCACTCTGAGAGTGTAGTGGGTGCTTTTTACGTGCCACCAGCACAGGGATCAGTCAGGCAGCGCTGGCATTGCCCACACTTGAATGGTGCATTTTATGTGCCACCGGCACTGGCATTGGCCATGCTCGAATGGTGCTTTTTACGTGCCACCAGCATGGGTACCAGTCAGGCAGCACTGATTATTTATAGATGAGAGACAGATATTCTCTGTATAGAATACACTTCATAGTGCTCAAGAGATTTAAACTTGAGCAGGTAAAACTCTTATTCAACCCCTTCAATTCCTGATATCATTTCTATTCTGTGTAAGTTAGACCGTCTTATATGTAAACGTGTACATTTTTTTGTATTAAATGTATTTAATATTTTTTGCATATCAACTTCCCTAACTTGCTTATCTTGACATTTACTTCTGTATATATATATATATACTCACACACAATTATAAATAAGGGCAAAAAGAAAAGAAAATTCTTTGCCAATATGCTGAAAAACAGAAGCTAAATCATTTAACCACATAAAATATTTTCACTTGTATTACTGCACCATGTGGTTAGATGATTTAGTGTCTATTTTTCAGCATATTACTCTTTTACTTGTTTTAGTCATTTGACTGTGGCCATGCTGGAGCACCGCCTTTAGTCGAGCAAATCGACCCCAGGACTTATTCTTTGTAAGCCTAGTACTTATTCTATTGGTCTCTTTTGCCGAACCACTAAGTTATGGGGACGTAAACACACCAGCATCGGTTGTCAAGTGATGTTGGGGGGACAAACAAACACACACAGACATATATATATACATATATACGACGGGCTTCTTTCAGTTTCCGTCTACCAAATCCACTCACAAGGCTTTGGTCAGCCCGAGGCTATAGTAGAAGACACTTGCCCAAGGTACCATGCAGTGGGACTGAACCCAGAACCATGTGGTTCATAAGCAAGCTACTTACCACACAGCCACCCCTACGCCTATATTGGTAAAGAAACTTTTTTTCTTTTTGCCCTTATTTATAATTGTATTTATAATTTTCACCTTAAAAGGTATTTTTCACATGCTTACCACTGATAAAATTTTTATAATAAAATTTTATCCTTATATCAGAAATATATATATATATATATATATATATATATATATAAGGTAGAAAATATTTTAGTTGGGAAACACATGTGGTGGATATATAAAGAAAGAGAAAAGATGAAGAAAACACAGAAGATTTGTTTTACAGGATTTAAGAGTATTTTGTACAAAATAAGGTTTTGTTCTTTCAACATAATTGAAGTAGAAAATTATTTAATGTCTTTATTATCATGGCTCTAATATACTCTTAAATTCTGTAAAACAAATCTATGTTTTTGCATCTTTTCTTATATATATATATATATATATAGTGATATAGGGATTATTATTATCATTACAATATTTATCCTACATTATGTTGGCACAGCACAGAACAATCCCATAGAACTGCTGCTGCAGGTTGGAATTGGAATCAGTAGGAGCTTTTATATGCATACTCAAAAATGTTTCCCTCCCCATAAATGAACTTAAGTGTGTGTGTGTGTGTGTCTTTGTGTCTGTATTTGTCCTCCACCACTGCTTGACAACTGGTGTTGATGTGTTTACATCCCTGTAAATAGAATAAGTACCAGTCTTTAAAAAAAAATAAATAAATAAACCATAATTGCTGGGGTAGGGAGGAATTATTTGTTTGACTAAAAATTCTTCAGGGCAGTGCCCCAGCATGGCCACAGTCTAATGACTGAAACAAGTGAAAGATAAATGACAACAAAAGCATAACCTGGTTGGATTTGAACTCAAAATGTTGATCAAGTCACTGAACTTTAGGTATCATGAAGCATTTATCCTAGTTCTTTGGCAGTTTTGTCCATCTCTGCTACTCTCAGATATGTATGATAATGGATCAGAGATGTCTTATTAGCAGCTGCAGTGTGCTGATGGTGGTGATGGGGGAGTTGGTAGAGGATCGGTGCAGTTTGACTGATTATTATGGATATCATCTGCAAGTTTAATAGCAGCACGAGCTATGCATCAGTTGATAATGTCTGGATAATTGAGGCTCCATTTAGATATAATGTACACATTATTACTGATGGGGAAAGTAGGAGAAGAATAAAAAAAATTTTAAAAAAAAGCAGAAAAAGAATAAGAACAAGAAATTTAGTTTTAAAGAAGAGAGAAGAACATTCTGTAGTTGGTAGAAGAATAAGAAACAGAACGATGACACAAGACCTACAAATGAAGAACTGCTCATGGGTCGGTATAGAGTAAATCAAGAAAATGGAGAGCTAATGGATATAGCAGAATGTAAAAGAAACAAAAATAAAAAAAAAGATAAAGAAAAATAACTAAGGAGAAAATATTTCTTTCTTTCTGGAGGGGGGGGGGGGACAAAAAAAAAACATAAAGCAAGAAAAATAAAGAAAAAACAAGAGAAACCTTGTCTTGTTATCACTACTATTATCATTCTCATTTCTATTAGCATTGTGCGTGCAATGTCACAACCACACTGAGGAAGACAATCATTACTACTACTACTACTACTACTACTACTACTACTACTGCAACTACTGCTGCTGCCACCGCTACCTCCACCACCACCACCACCTCCACCGCCGCCGCCGCCGCCACCACCACCACCACCACCACCACTCTGCCACCGCCACCACTGCCGCCGCCACCACCACCACCACTACTATGATTACAACTAATTACTAATTCTTTCTATGCTTCTTTCTTTGAGCTCTTTTACTTTCTTTAACCATTCTTGCAATTGTTGTTGCCCTCATCTTTCTAATACCCACCACTCACTCACTCACACCATATTTTAACACTGAAATCATCATTGCCCAACATCACCACCATCATCATCATCATCATCATCATCGTCATCATCGTCAACTGCTGCCATCACATCTATCAAACATTTTGTCATCACAATCTGCAACATGTTTCCGTCCCTCCTCCTACCCAAAACTCACCATCACTACCACCATCCATTCGCACAAATCAGTGAATGAGGCTCTCTATTGTTACTCAAGTGCAGGCTAGAGACAGCAGATAAATCTCCCTCAAATTATACACTACTTTCATTCAAAAAAAAAAAAAAATTAAAATGTAAGACCATTTGGATAATGTAATCAACAAACTAAAAAAAACAGACGTTGGTGAGGTCATGACTAGAATGTCTGTCATCGTATATTTTGCTGAGTCAAAAACTGACCTTGGATTATATAACAACCACCATTTGCAGTTTTCCAGTCTTCTGTTTTCTCATGCTTGACATCATCGTCATCGTCATCATTCATTGTAATAGTCGTTGTTGTTGTTGTCATCATTGTCATCATTATCATCATTGTCATCGTCGTCATTGTCATCGTTGTCATCATCATCATCATCATCATCATCCTTGTCATTGTCATTGTTGTCATCAACATCATCGTCATCATTGTCATCATCATCATTGTCGTCATCATCATTGTCATCACCATCATTGTTGTCGTCATCATCATCATTGTCGTTATCATCATCATCATGTCATTGTTGTCATCATCATCATCATCATCATCATCATCATCGTCATTGTTGTCATCATCATCCTTGTTGTCGTCGTTGTTGTTGCCATCATCATCATTATCGATATCACCATCATCATCATCATCATCATCATCATCATCATTGTCATCGTCATTGTTGTCGTCGTCATCGTCGTTGTCGTCATTGGCATCGCCATCATTGTCGTCATGGTCATCATCATCATCATCATTTTGTCATTGTCATCATCATCATCATCATTTTGTCATTGTCATCATCATCACCATCACTGTTATCGTCATTGTTATCATTGTCATCATCGCTATCATCACCGTCCTCCTCTTCCTTTTCTTTAACATCATAATTACTACATGTGCTACCACCGTAATTACCCTCAAGCTGAGTGTCATCAATAAAAGAACTTCTATGTGATCACTCAGTTTGCCAGAAATAGTAGTCAAATTACCTTTAAATCACATCTGACCATCTTAAAAACAATGTTACCTGAAGTTACACTGGATAATCTAGTGTAAGGTACACAATGTCTGAAGTAAAAATGAAGGGGGGGTCATGGGTGGATTTGTTTTTATCATGGATTTCCTAACCAAAGCTAAGCTCTGCTCAGACAATACCAACAGCAACATTGATTACCAGCCCAACAATACTAACTAGACTACTCACCTGTATACCATGTTCCATAACCATTACAGTTACAAGAACTAAGGTACCATGTTTGGAATTTCCAGGACAATGGCATGCTAAAATCTTCACTTAGCTGGTTGCTATTAGGTACTGGTGGTGGTGGTGGTGGTGGTGGTGGTGGTTGTGGTGGTGGGGGTGGTAGTTGTGGCCTTTGCTTTTCCTGTTACTGCACTGCAAGACTCTTATCATCAGACCATCACTGTCACTATCCTCCTCCTCCTCTTCTCTCTCCTCCTCCTCTTCTCTCTCCTCCTCCTCTTCTCTCTCCTCCTCCTCTTCTCTCTCCTCCTCCTCTTCTCTCTCCTCCTCCTCTTCTCTCTCCTCCTCCTCTTCTCTCTCCTCCTCCTCTTCTCTCTCCTCCTCCTCTTCTCTCTCCTCCTCCTCTTCTCTCTCCTCCTCCTCTTCTCTCTCCTCCTCCTCTTCTCTCTCCTCCTCCTCCTCCTCTTCTCTCTCCTCCTCCTCTTCTCTCTCCTCCTCCTCTTCCTCTTCTCTCTCCTCCTCCTCTTCTCTCTCCTCCTCCTCTTCCTCTTCTCTCTCCTCCTCCTCTTCTCTCTCCTCCTCCTCTTCCTCTTCTCTCTCCTCCTCCTCTTCTCTCTCCTCCTCCTCTTCCTCTTCTCTCTCCTCCTCCTCTTCTCTCTCCTCCTCCTCTTCCTCTTCTCTCTCCTCCTCCTCTTCTCTCTCCTCCTCCTCTTCCTCTTCTCTCTCCTCCTCCTCTTCTCTCTCCTCCTCCTCCTCTTCTCTCTCCTCCTCCTCCTCTTCTCTCTCCTCCTCCTCTTCTCTCTCCTCCTCCTCTCTCTTCCCCTCCTCTCTCTTCCCCTCCCCTCTCTCCTCCCTGCCTCCTCCACCTCCTCCCCTCATGATTCCCTCCTCCCTCCCATCTCCCCATCTCCTCCACAGCCCCTCCCAACCCCCTCCTCATCCTTACCCCCTCCTCCTCCTCCTCCTCCCCCCTCCTCCTCCTCCTCCCCTCCTCCTCCTCCTCCTCCTCCTCCTCCTCCTCCTCCTCATGTTTGCATTGGTTTTGATGCTTGGATAGATAAGGTGGGCTTCAAAGAGTCTCACCTTTTGTCATCTGCCACACAGGACAACAGAGAAAATTGGCATGTTAGTGATTTGTTAACATATATGCACACACACACACACACACACACACACACAGACATACACACTTGCAAGTGCACATGCACACATATGCACACACACATGCATATATATCTCTATGTGTATATGTGTCCATTTCTGCATCCTCAGACTCACTGAATAAACACATTCAAACTCACTAATTAAAATATTTTATTGCTTATGCTGTGTTAACATAAAACCTGTAATTTATCAGACTGACAAATAGAAATTGATAAAGAAAGAACCAGACTAAAATAGATATTAAATTAATGTGACAGACAAAGCCTTCAGGAAGAATGCCTTAACATGACCACAATCAAATGACAGAAACCAGCGACAGACCAAATTTTGCTTTACAGCAATGTATTTATCATACATTATTTTTGACACTCATCTTAACCCATTACCTCTCATAATTCTATTAACTGGAATTTTGTTTATGAAACTTTGGTTTCTAGCATAAAACAGCCTTAGAAACACGCTGGAATGATCAAAATAACATTTCAAAATAACATTTTAAATAGAAATAAGCGAGATATTGGGTGAAAAATTAGCAAACCTCATTTGAATATCAGAGAAATATATCTAGTAGATATAGCAAACAGGTTAGATATGTGTAAATATTGACAGATAATTACGAAATTTGTAATTTTTAAGTGATCTCATATGAGATCACTGGTACGTAATGGGTTAAACATGTTGACAGCAGCTATGCAGGGCTGTATAATAACGGTGTCAAGCTTTGGCACAAGGCCAGCAAGTTCGTGAGAGGGAGTAAGTTGATTACATTGATCCCAGTCCTCAGATGGTACTTATTTTTATTGACCCCTGATAGAATGAATGGCAAAATTGACCTTGTTGGAATTTGAACTCAGAATGTAAAGATGGACAATATACTGCTAAGCATTTTGCCCGGTGTTCTAACAATTCTGCCAGCTTACTGTTATTCTTTAATTCTTTTATCTGTTTCAGTCATTTTACTGTGACCATGCTGGAGCACCACGTTTAGTCAAACAAATCGGCCCCAAGACTTATTCTTTGTAAACCTAGTTACTTATTCTATGGGTCTCTTGTGCCAAATCGCTAAGTTATGGGGATGTAAACACACCAACACCAGTTGTCAAGCAATGGTGGGGTGACAAACACAGACACACAAACACAAACATATACATACACACACACACACACACACACATACACACACACACACACACACACACACACATATATATATACGATGGGCTTCTTTCAGTTTCCATCTACCAAATCCACTCACAAGGTTTTGGTTGGCCCAAGGCTATAGTAGAAGACATTAGACCAAGACGCCACACAGTGGGACTGAACCCAGAACTATGTGGTTTGTAAGCAAGCTACTTGCCACACAGCCACTCCTGCAATGTCATATAGTAATAAAAGAAATGAATTCCATCCATTTATTCATCCATTTTCTCTGCCCATTATCCCAGAGAGGGTCATGGGAATAAAGTCCTCTTGCACTTCCTCCATAGGGTCCTACTGTAAGCAACTATCATACTTTCTGGCTGGATTTCCAAGTGTAACCAACTAAGACTATGGATAATAGTTAATTATTAATAATGAATACAATGAAAATAACATTATATTTATAAAACAATTATAATATCAATAAGTTTCATTAAACAAGCAAGTATATAATTTACATGTCTATACTCGAAATCTTATAATTATAGACAACTATTAAGCAACTTATTTATTTGTGATATTTAAATAAAAATTTATATATTACACAATCCATGAAAAGATATTTATTATAAATAATCAACCAGGAGTGGCTGTGTGATAAGTAGCTTGCTTACCAACCACATGGTTGTGGGTTCAGTCCCACTGCATGGCACCTTGGGCAAGTGTCTTCTACTATAGCCTTGGGCAGACCAAAGCCTTGTGAGTGGATTTGGTAGATGGAAACATATATAAGTATATATATGTGTGTGTATGTTGTCTGTTTGTCCCCCAACATCGCTTGACAACCGATGCTGGTGTGTTTACGTCCCCGTAACTTAGTGGTTTGGCAAAAGAGACTGATAGAATAAGTACTAGGCTTACAAAGAATAAGTCCTGGGGTCGATTTTCTCAACTAAAGGCGGTGCTCCAGCATGGCCACAGTCAAATGACTGAAACAAGTAAAAGAGTAACCATCTAGTTCTTGGTCTACCCCTCGGTAGTTGGCTCGGCTTTTCTGTGACATTCTAATCACATGTCTGCAGTACCAGGACTGTGACCTCTCCTTGTGGAGAAGTAGTGGCTTAACCTGAGCAGACTCCTTGATCTCCAAGCTATGCACTCTGTTGAGTAACACTACTCCAGAGATCCTTAAAAAAAAAGCCCATTTTGGCCACTTGTACTTGCAATTGTACTCTTTCAGTCATTATACATTATTCATGATCATAGGTGGAGGACACCATAAACATAAGGAGAAAAATGGAGATAAAATTCCATTGAGAAAATGTATTCTACCAGGCAAATCATCGCCATCATTATAATCATCTAGTGTCTATTTTTCATGCTGGCATGGGTAAGATGGTTTGACTGGAACTGATAAGCCAGAGAGCTGAACTAGGTTCCAGCCTGTTTTGGCTTGGTTTCTATAGCTGGATGCCCTTCCTAATGCCAATCACTCTGTAGAGTCTACTGGGTTTCTTTTTGTGTCACTGGCACGGGTGTCTTTTACATGTCACCGGTGTGGGTGCCCTTTACATGTTATTGGTACAGGTGCCTTTTATGTGTCACCGTCATGGCTGAATTTTGCATGTCACTGGCACAAGTGTCCTTCAGATGTCATCGTCACTGGCTACAACTATGATTTCACTTAGCTTGACATATCTTCTCGAGCACAGCATGTCACCAAAAACCTCAGACACATGTCATCACCTCCATGAGACTCAAATGACAATAGCAAAATAGAATCTGATTCATCTGCTGGATATAAACGCTTGGGCCATTTGAAAGTTTCAAATAGAATCTGATGGAATCATATGCTAATGATAATTATCTTTGTCTTTTAATTGTTTTAGTCATTCAACTGTGGCCATGCTGGGGCACTTCCTTGAAAAGTTTTAGTCAAATGAATTGACCCCCACATTTTTTTTAGCCTGGTACTTATTCTATCAGTGCATTTTGCCAAACTGTGAAGTTACAGGGATGTAAACACACCAACACTTGTTGGTTGTCAAGTCATGGTGGGAGACAGAGATACAAACACACACACACACACACACACACACACATGTACTATGAGTTTCTTTCAGTTTCCATCTACCAAATCCACCCACAAGGCTTTGGCCAGCTACAGGCTATAGTAGAAGACACAAGCCAAAGGTGCCATGCTGTGGGACTGAACTCGAAACCATGTGGTTGGGGTATAAAGTTCTTACCATGCAGCCATGCTTGAAAAAAGTTTCTTCATTGGTATATCATTTGACCATTAAAACATTGGCAAGAAACTTTATCCAGTTGGGAAGTGAGATCAATTCTAAAGCCAGCAAGAAGTAATATAATACTTTTCACTATAAATTAAGGGCGAGGGGCTTAGTCAATTACATTGACTCCACTACTCAACAGGTACTTATTTTACTGACTGCAATCCACCCAAAGAACAACAGTAAATGATGACCTTAGCAAATATCATTAATCTTACCCTATATCTGCCATCTGCCTGCCTCTCTACCTGCTTGTTGGCCTGAATATAAGTCAGTCAGCCTGTTAGTTAGTCGGTCAGCCTACCTGCCAGCTAACCTACTTACCTGTCTGTTTACCTACCTACAAATTAGGTCATCAAGTATGAAATTATATAGAAAAGAGAAAAAGTTTGTGAATGTTTTATACATACAAGGAGTAGTTTTATTCATCAAAGTATGCACCCATATTGTCAATACACTTTTGCCATTTCAGCGGTAGCTTGTCCAGCTCAGAACTGTAAAAGTCTGACAATCTAGAGTCAATAAAATCTTGGAAGGTCTGTTTTACAGCATCATCGGAATTAAATTTTTTTCCTATCAAAAAGTTATCCAAATTCTGGAAGAAGTGGTAGTCAGTGGGGACAAGATCAAGTGAATATGGTGGATGATGGAAAACTTACAACTCCAACTTGTGTATTTTCGTCAATGTCCTTTTTGCAATGTGTGGTCTGGCGCCGTCTTGCAATAAAATAGGAGTGGATCTTTTGACTAATCTAGGCTGTTTTTTTTGTTAGTTTCTGCATCATTTGGTCCAGTTGGCTGCAGTATACTTCAGCTGTGATTGATGAACCAGGTTTAATGAAATAATAATGGATCACACTTATGCCAGACCACCAAACACACACCATCAGCTTCTTTTGATGAATTTTACTTTTGGACTGTGTTTTGGTGGCTCATCTTTGTCCAACCATTATACTGAACGTTTATGGTTGTTGTACTGAATCCATTTCTCATCACATGTTACACTTCGATTCAAAAAGGATTCATTCTTGTGACGAGAAAGTAGCATAATGCAGGCTTCCAAATGTTGCTGTTTCTGATTTTCATTGAGTTCATATGGAACCCACTTATCCAACTTTTACACTTTACCAATTTGAACTAGGTGAGTCAATATTGTTTGCTTGCTAACACCAAACAATAATGATAATTCACGGGCACTTTGAGATGGATTTGACTTGACGGTGGCTTTCAGTTTGTCATTATCCACCATGGTTGACCATGTTGCTAATCTGTGAGGTCAAAGTTACCAGAATGAAATTTTGCAAACCAATTTGATATTGTCTGCTGTCTAATAACATTAGAATGAAATATTTTATTAATATTCCAAGCTATCTGTGATGCTGTATTCCCAAGAAAGAACTCATATTTCAAAACTGTACGAATTTCTGACTTATCCATCTCTAAGCAAAAATAACAAAAATCGGTTTATAAATAATTTATAAAGTTCAAAATGAGTTAGAATAAAGAAATAAATGTCAGCTTTCTAACAAAAAAATAAAGATTGTCAAAATATAATAATGACACAAAATGAGCAGCTGGATACCTTACTACAAATTTCATACTTGATGACCTAATACCTATCTATCTGTCTATCTGTCTGTCCATCTGGTCATCCATCTGTCCATCCATTCATCCATTCATCTTTCTATCTATCTGTCTGCATATGTGGATGATGTCACTGTCATAGAGGTTTAGATTAGGAGTTATGTCCCTTGATTGGGTATACTGTGAAACTGGCAAGAGTTATCTTCAAGTGGAGAAAGTGTGTATTATTAATGTGGTGGTCCTGTGGGGCTGCGGTGTGTGGTATTTTTAGCGGTGTCATATGTATAGTTTTTTCCGGGGGTGTAGGTATATATATAGCTGTGTTTGTTGGTCTGTTTTCTTTCTGTAAAGGATAATGTGTGTGTGTTTGTGTGTGTGTGTGTGGTGAGGATTATATTAGCGTGCAGTGTGTAATGTATGTGTGTGGGGTCTGTGTATATGTGGAGGTACAATTTGTGTGAAGGGGTATGTGTTGGGTGGGGTGTCCACCTTATAGGGGTGTGCGTGTGTGTACATGGATACATGAGTGCATTGGTTTGTGCTTGGTCAAACTCTATGCTGTACTCTGTGGCGTTTTTTTTTCAAAACCCAGATGTGTTTGGCTAGGGTTGTGGCATTACATCTCTATGGGATGTTGAAGGAGGACTTGTGGTTATTAAAGCAAGTTCTGAAGTGGCCTTCTGTTGCCCCCACATACTTCTGCATGCTTGGTTGTCCATTGGATCCTGTTGCTGTTACTTCTGCCTCATAAACAACTGTTTCTGTATTGCAGTGGCTGTTTAGTGGGCAAGTTACCCCTGCATGAGCATCCTGCCTCAGTATTGGGACTGGGTCTACCTACTAAAATCTTTTTTATATTAGATGCACAGCTAAAAGATAATCTCAAGGTATGTCTATTAAATATTTTGTTGAATCTATTGGTATGGGAGAAGTGTCTATCAACTAAATTAAGGAAGATCTTACCTACTCTGGTCTTAATGTTAAAAGAGAATGGCTTTGTGAACCACAGTACCTTCCGGTGGTGCTTTCTCTTGCAGGGACTAGGCTTTGGCATGTAACTAATATTATCCTTGAAACTTCTGGCAGCCAGAACCCAGTTGCAGTATGGGGCAATGAATGTCCAAATAATTTGACTTTATTTTACTGTCAGTAAGTTCTTAATCAGTAGATGCATGTTCTTATATATCACTTAGCAAACCTTACACACACACATGAATATGTGTATGTGTGTGTATGGCACTTAAAAAGCACCCATGCCAATGTTGTGTTGATGCACCTCTGCTGGTACTGCATAAATGCACCTGTGCTGGTGGCATGTAAAACAGATCCTGTACACTCTGTTAAGTGGTTGACATTAGGAAGGGCATCCAGCTATAGAAACCACACCGCAACAAACAATCAGAGTCTGGATAGCATTGCTAACCGGCGCCATGTCAAATTGTCCAACCCATGCCAGCATGGAAAGCAAATGTAAAACATTGATGATGATGATATATATACATTATTGACTGCACATACTCATTCTATGTGTTTTGTTTGTTTGCTGCAGTAGAGTACTTAGGGGGTGTTAAAACACCTGAGTGAGAGTCATAGCCAGGAGAGACAACTTGCATTCAGATGACTTCAGAAGTGGTGGACACCGATATTTTGCCATTTTTTGCAGCTTACCAGCACCACGTGCCTGAATTGAATCACAAACAAATAGAATCACCAGTCAATGACTATATATAAATAGTGTAAGAACTATTTGCTGGTATAACACAGTGATACATATGTAAGATTAAAATCAATAATAAGTTAAAAGCAGAGCTAGTCTTGTGAGCATTACTGACTGCACATACTCAATGTATGTGTTTTGTTTGTTTGTCAGTTTGCTGTGGTATAGTACTTGGGAAATAACTCCCTCATATATGCTGGATGTTTAAAACACCTGAGAGTCATAGACAGGAGAGACAACTTGCATTCAAATGAATTCAGGTGTGATGGATGCCAGTATTTTGCCATCTTTGTGGCTTACCAGCATCATGTAGCTGAATTGAACCAGGAACAAATAGAATCACCAGTCAATGACTATATATAAATAGTGTAAGAACTATTGCTGGTACACCACAGTGATGCTTAGGTATGGTTAAATTAAAAAACGAATTAAAAACAGCTTATGGGTGTATGTGCATGCGTGTGTATACACCTGTGTTTTTCTGCATGTGTGTATATAAAAACAGAGAAGAGAGCTATGATAAAACACTTCTATATTTATACTTCTGACTGAGAAGGGAAAAAAAGATTGATCACCTCTTCAAATTCTTAGTAACAAACACTAACTGTTTAGATTATTTATTTTGCTTTAATTTATTTATTTGTTTGTTTGTATATTTATTTTGTTTGTTTTATCATGTTGTGTCAGTGACATGACAGAGTTGAAAATTATTCTACATTAAACTAAATAGAATGGATGCTGTGGTCATCCGTTATCTAATATCAAGCGGATCTAGTTTCCACTACTTGAAATATCATTTAAATATGGCATGGTAAGTGTGTGTGTGTGTGTGTTTGTTTGTGTGCGCGTGTGCATGTGTGTGCGTGTGTTTGAATAAGCCAATGAGGTTTAATAGCTCTTAGAGGTATATATTATACTGGTTAGTCTTGATATTTTGCTGTACTTAGAATTTTCATATATACTCACATATATATCACACACACACATGTGTATGTGTGAGTATATATATATATATATATATATAGATAGATATACATATGTATACAAATGTTATGTCATGTTTTGTATTAAAAAATATTCAACCGATGTGGTTCAATTTGCTTGTGTGTGGACCAAAAGTTTTCTCAATTTTCTGATTATTTAAATTTATATATATATATATATATATATATATATATATATATATATATATATATATATATATATATATGTATATAATATGTGACAAAAATTCCTCTATTTACATAATATCGAGGTCACATTCATTCTTTTGTTGTCTTGCCATTTCTATCAATATATATATATATATTTATATTTATAAATGTTATAAATGAAAAATGTATAAATAAACGATGTTATGTATACTGAATGTAAAAATGAATGGGAGACAAACAGAAAGCCCATAACTCTTCATCAGTTATTGACCAGTGGTACTGTTCAGTTTTGCACCTTTCACGATGAGACGGAGTGCTTCCCAATTGGTGGTGCCTGCAAAAAAAGTCTTCTTGCCTAGAATTAGGGACAAGAGCAAACAAAATGAAACAAAACAAGCAAAATGACACAGAGTCTGATTTAGGACGGTGGACAAGGACAAACAGTCTTGGAGCCAAGAAGACGAGAATAGTTGTTTTGAAGGATGAATTCATTTGAATGCAAATTGTCTCTCCTGTCTATGACTCTCAAGTGTTTTAACACTCAGCGTATATGAGGGAGTTATTTCCCAAGTACTATACCACAGCAAACTGGCAAACAAACAAAACACATACATGGAGTATGTGCAGTCAGTAATGTTCACAAGATTAGTTCTGCTTTTAAATTGTTATTGATTTTAATCTTACATATATATGTGTGTGCGTGTATATATTTATATCAGCGTAGCCTTCTTGACACTTGTGCCGGTGGCATGTGAAAAGACATTCGAGTGAGGTCGTTGCCAGTGCCGCTGGACTGGCTCCTGTGCAGGTGGCACGTAAAATACACCATTTTGAGCGTGGCCGTTGCCAGTACCGCCTGACTGGCCTTGAGTATAGTAGGTGCTTTTTATGTTTCACTGGCATACATGCCAGTTACGAAACACTGGCATCGGCCATGACTACAATCTCACTTGGCTTCACAAGTCTTCTCAAGCACAGTATATTGCCTATATTGCCGGAGTGGTTGGCATTAGGAAGGGCATCCAGCTGTAGAAACTGCCAAATCAGATTGGAGCCTCGTGCAGCCATCTGGTTCGCCAGTCCTCAGTCAAATCGTCCAACCCATGGAAAGTGGACGTTAAATGATGATGGTGATGATATATATATATGTATGTATGTATGTATGTATCGTTAAGAATAACTGTTTTCATATGCATAAACTCAATGAACATTGATGGAAAAAGTATAAGGCTTAATGCTTTCAGAGACTAATATATGGATTATAATTTATTTGACAGGGAATTCTGAATTTTGCTGGATCTATGACTTATTCAAACTTTTCTTTGCATTCGTGCACAAGCACGCACGCATGCATGAGCATGTGTGTATGAGCATACATGTGTATGTAAGTGTGTGTGTGTTTGTGTGTGTGAGTATGCATGTGTATGTGTGTTTAGGTGTAGGAGTGAAAATGTAAAGGAAAAAAAGAACCGAAGAAAATAAGTCAAGAAGAAACAGGACTTTCTTAAACCATCTGCTACCATTAAAGAAAAGAAAAAATACTATTGACAGTCTAAACAAACATAAAAATTAAATCTGGGAAAAGAAAAATATAAAAAAAATACACTAAAACGTCAGTCATTGATTTTTTGGAATAAAAATGAAAAAAAAAAAACAAACAAAAAAACAGTGGAATGGGAAATTTTGTCTCTGATTTGTTCTGTGTTTTACATTTTAATTAAATTTCCAAACTGGAGACAAAATGCTGAGCTCATGAACTTCTATATGTTGAAAGAGTGAGGGAGATAGGAAAGGAAAGAAATTACAGTGAGAGAGAGAGAAAGAGGGGGATAGGGAGAGAGGGAAGGATAGAGAGATGGAGGAATGAGAGAAAGGAATAGGCAGAGAGGAGATGAGAGAGTATGTGTGTAAGTGAAAGAGAGGGAAAGAGAGGGAGAGACAGAGAGAGAGAGAGAGAAAAAAGGGGAAAGATAGAGAGAGCGAGAGAGAGAAAGCTGGAGGGAGAGAGAAAAGGAGTGAGACAGAACTGCATTGGGAGCACAGGAGGAGAGGTGGGAGAGGGGGATACACAGAGAGATGATTAAAGTGAGGGATGAGAGAGAGAGTGTAAGTCAAAAATAAAGAGTGAGAGCAGAGAGAACAAAAAAGGGGGTTGGAGGGAGAGGGAAAAAGAGAGAGAGAAATATATACATGTATCAAGAAAACAGAAGATTGATTGATAGATAGATAGAGAGATAGAGAGAGAGAGAGAGAGAGAGAGAGAGAGAGAGAGAGAGAAAATAGAGAGGTAAAATTAATAATTGGAAGTAGTAGGGAGAGAGAGAAATATGGTGACAATATTCTATGATCAGATCAGTTGCTCCGCATCTGACTAGGAAACTTGCATTTTTGAGTTCCAGTCTAGATGGTGCCAAACTGGCCATACATTCATTTTTGCTTCTTTTTTTTTTTTGTAGTGTTTCTGAAACAAGAAACTATCTTATCTATTATGTGCTTTATAGATACCACAATAATGTATGAAGGTCACCAGTGAGACTAATTCTTTCAGAAGTCGATATTCAGACTTGACATACGACAGCTAGGAACATGGAATATTACTGATGCATCAAGCTAATAGAATTATTAGTAAGTTAGACAAAATGCTTAGAGGCATTTTCCCCTACTCTTTACGTTTTGTGTTCAAATTCTGCCGAGGTTGTTTTTGTCTTCCCATCAATTCGGAAGTTCCAGTTGATCACTGGTTGTGATGTAATTCACCCTTCCTTAAAATTGCTGGCATTATAGCAAAATTCGAAACTGTTGTATTGTTATTGGTGCATACAATGGGAGTTCATTTAACAGTGTAGCCCTTACTTAAATGGATGTATATGACATAGATGTGCCAAAGATGCAAGTGAAATACTAATGATAAACCAGTGTGTGCGTGTATCTATCTATCTATCTATCTATCTATCTATCTATCTATCTATCTATCTATCTATTCTGTTATTCTGTTTCTTAATTCAGTCATTTGACAGCAGCCATGCTGGAGCACCGATTTAAAGATATTTTAGTCACAGAAACCGACCCGAGGACTTATTCTTTGTAAGCCTAGGACTTATTCTGTTGGTATTTTTTGCCAGGTTGCTAAGTTACAGAGATGTAAACACACTAACATCATTGTCAAGCGATGGTTGGGGGACAGACACAAAGACACACACACATAGATATACATATATATATATGTGGCAGGCTTCTATCTATTTCCTTCTACCAAATGCACTCACAAGACTTTGGTCGGCCTGAGGCTATAGTAGAAGACACTTACTCAAGGTGGCATACTGTGGGACTGAACCCAGAATCATGTGGTTGGGAAGCAAGCTTCTTACCATGCAGTCATGCCTGGGCCTAGATATATATATATATATATATATATATATATATATATATATATATATATATATATATATATATATATATATATCAAACTGGCACTCTGCCAATACAATGATAAGACAAGTGGTGTAGACAACAAACAGATGTATTAGTTTAACACTCAGGAAGTGAAAAAGTCTTTAACGTTTTGAGCCTATGCTCTTCCACAGAAAGGAACACAGAAAGAAACAGGGAGAGAAAATAAAGAATGTGTAGTGGCTAGCGATCTATCATGGCAAATGCCAGAGAGAAGGGTCACACAGAAGAGCTAGGAAGAAGGGGATATATATATATATATATATATATATATATATATATATATATATATATATATATCTTTAAATCTTTATATATAAATCTTTGCTAAAGATTTTCTACTATTTGAAAATAATATGTATTCTTGTTTTTTATATTATTCGTTTGGTTCTTTATAGATTATTTTTAATAGTTAACTTATTTAACACTAAATTATTTAGAAGTTATAGTTTCATTTCAACATAATATTAGAACTTCGATTTGAATAGTGTTGATATATTTTCGATTATTTTTGATTAATAATATTTGATTAATAATTAATCTTTATTGTTTATAATATCGTTAAAGATTTTTTAAAATTAAAACTTTGTATATATATATAAAGTTTAATATTTTATTCTTAATAATTTTTTCTTTCCTAATTTTTTCATTCATATTTTTATTATTACGTTTGTAGAAATAAATAATCTTGTATTTTTCTATTATTCAATTGATTTTTAATTATAATTAAATAAACGTCTTTAGCATTAAATAGTATAGCTTTAACTATTACACCGGTTAAATATGTACTAATTTTATCTTCATTAATATTTTAAACTTAAACTTCGTTCAAATTGTATTTAAAACAATGATAATTTAAAACAATGATAATTTATGTAAGATGTTTTTTGTATATAATATACATGTTATTATAATGGATGAAGGGATGATTATTGAATGGTTTTTATTTTGATATTATGATATTTTTAATAATTTTTCTATCTTTATATAATAAGTATTTCATATTAATTCATTTGGTACTTATTGTTGGTTGAGATATATATATCTAATTATTGTTCTACTTACGATCTGACGATTAGCTATATGTTTGAATAAAATTTATTTTCGATAATTTCAATTGATTTTAATCGATTTAAATTTCCTTTCTATTTGAAAATTAGTTATGAAACACGTGTAATCTTTTTATTATATTTATCTTATGATATTTACTTTACTTTATATTATACTAATTTATTGTGCTTTTAATTATTAATTTTTCTATATGTGATAGTGGATTTTCATCGATGAGTTCTTGAAACTTGGTTATTTTCCCTAAAACTATATATTTTATATATATTTTATCTATAAAGCTCAATTTAATTTTAATTTTTTATAAATTGATTTTAATTGAGTTTTTACTTGTAATTTTGGATTTTGTCCCTAATATATATATATATATATATATATATATATATATATATACACACACACACATATATGTGTGTGTGTGTGGTTTGTATTTTCCATCATCTTAAAGTGTGTTTATTGGTTGTAAACAAAAGGTTTATTCGAACGGTATTGCTTGCAATCAGTGCAACTGTATATTGGGCTGTTCATAGTTTGATTTTTACCCCCTGCTTTTGCAGATTCCCATTGCTCTTTCTCACCATCCAATTTCATTATTATGAATTTGAATTGGAAGCTTGAGTCATAATGAATCTTTCATTAGTTGATTACACAACCATGGATGCCATCCCTAGAGATGTGTTGCAGTTACTCTCTTGACAGAGCTTGGTAATCCTGATTGTCGATCTTCTATGGTTCCTTCACTCAGCATCAACGTAAGAAGCATCACTGACTCATTTCAGCTCTTCTGCTACCTCTTCATAATCCCCATGACTTCAAAGCAACCTTGGCAGAGTGGCTGAATGGGTGCTATGCCTTGTCAAAGGGTAACCTGTAACTATGCAGGGCATGGTCATCAGTCTATGAGGTATTTTCGAAATACCCACATATGGGTATTGTTTGATAGACTAGGGGATAGTTACCTTGTCTGGCAACAAGTGTGAGGTGGTATCAGGAAGGGGATCCAGCTGGGGTAGAACTCTTCCCCAATATCATTTCATGTGATCTATACAAGCACAGAGAAGCGGATGGTAAAAGGATGATGATGATGATGCCAATGCTGCTGCTGCTGCTGCTGCTGCTACTGCTGCTACTGTTGTTTTATATACATTTATATCAATGTTTATATGAATCACACTGAGATGCAAACAGGAGAAAAATAATTGTTATACAATTCTGGAATAGTGACCTTTCTAGTAGTTAATTAAAACTAACCAGAGGGGGAAACCACAAAAGTTGATGGTCTTGTGTCAAAATTTGTAATCAATATATATTTCATTTTCATTTTCATTTTATCTAGTTTCAGCTCATGAGCTGTGGCACCGCCATTTATGTTCATATAATGATATCTACCCAATGTATTGGTGAGATAAAACATGTAATCGTTACCAAAATAGCAAAAATTCGTCCACAAAGGTCTATAGTAAACTCCTTATGAATCGATCTCCTTGGTTATATATCAAAAATTTTAATAAGAGTTTTGACGCTAGTATCCATATATATTAAAGTTTATTACCTACGAAAACATTTCTGTATAAGGTCAAATTCAACTCTTGATTCAAGTTAAATAAGTAAATTACCTTACACATCCTCAGGGTAAAAAGTAAACACCAAAAAAAGATTTATAATCTCTAAGGCAGACCCATATTCAAAATTCCCTTAGACAGACTTTTATTTGAGGAAGAATTTTGAATATGGATCAGCCTTAGAGATTATAAATCTTTTTTGGTGTTTACTTTTTACCCTGAGGATGTGTAAGGTAATTTACTTATTTAACTTGAATTAAGAGTTGAATTTGACCTTATACAGAAATGTTTACATAGGTAATAAACTTTAATATATATGGATACTAGCGTCAAAACTTTTATTAAAATTTATATATCATCATCATCGTTTAACGTCCACTTTCCATGCTAGCATGGGTTGGACGATTTGACTGAGGACTGGTGAAACCGGATGGCAACACCAGCCTCCAATCTGATTTGGCAGAGTTTCTACAGCTGGATGCCCTTCCTAACGCCAACCACTCAGAGAGTGTAGTGGGTGCTTTTACGTGTCATATATGTATGTGTGTATATTTCAAAAAAGAAAAAGAATGACTTCGCTGGTAGTTCTAATCAATTTAATTTATTATCTTTTAATTTTTTAGTAATATAAATTTAAAAAATAATTAGAACTACTGATTAGAACTACTAGTGATGTCATTCTTTTTCTTTTTTCAAATATACCTAACTGTACGAAGGATCTCATACATTTTCCAATATCATCATCATCATCATCATTGTTTAACATCTGTTTTCTATGCTGGCATACACACACACACACACATATATACATATATACATACACACATACATATCTATATACATAAATGCTCAGTACTTCTATTCTGTATGTTATTTTATGGTGAGCCACCAATCAGTGCAACCGCTCATGGTATTGTGATGGGAATATAATCAGAGATATCCATCTCTTGTCAGTTTGTAGCTTTCCCTTTTATGGTATCTGATGCTGAAGAAGAGATAACCACTCTGAAATGCCTGTATCTGTCAGTCTGGTCAGAGGGTGCTTTGAACTGATTTGGTGTGTTTACACCTCTCTGTTTACAGTGAGGAGTTTTCCCCTTGACAAAATACAGTGAATGGTTTTCTTGTGGGTTTGAATATGCTTGAAGCAAATTTGAACTGGTAACAAGTTTCTATTTACACATTTCACTGCTTAGCACTTCTAATCTGCATGTGTGTATGTGTATGTGTGTGTATGCATGTGTGTGTACGTGTGTGTGCATGTGTGTGTGCATGCACGTGTGTGTGTGTGTGCATGAGCACATGTGTATGTGTGTGTGTGTGTATGTGTGTGTGTGTGTGTGTGTGTGTGTGTGTATGTGTGTTATAGGGAGACTAATCTCAGGATGCTGTACTTCACACCAAAAGCTGACAGAAAATCTGCCTCAACAAATTCTGTCTGACCTATGTAAACATAGAATTGTGGATGTGAAATGATAAGGATGATGATGATGATGATGATGATGATGATGATGGTGATGATGATGGTGATGATGATGGTGATGATGATGATATCATCTGTCATCTTTTTGGTGTGAAGCACAGCATCCTAAGACCCAATCAGACTAATTTTTTTTTCCTTGTCTTTCTCAGCTGTAGATTAACTTCCACCAAAATCACACACCAAAATTTTTCACCCAGTATTCATTTTCCCATAAACATCTCACATGTCCATTATCAGTGCCATCATCTCTCCTGCCTATCTTCAATGATCTCTTTAATGTTTGTCCACACTCTCTCATCTTACTTGTACTCATTCCTTTCATGCAGCTTAATATTTAACGGCTCATGCTTGCTTCATTATATATATTTTTTTCGATTCTCTGTTTCTGCTAATCTTCAATATTAAATTTTTTGGCGAGGGGTTGTATTATTATCTGATTTTCAAGAAAAAGGGGAAGAAGAAGAAGAAGGAGATGCCTGTGATATGTTATTCACCACCATACAATAATCAGACCGAGGTAAGAAACTCTAGTGGTTGCTAGGCCTACAGGAAATAGCAACTCAAATCACGGCCTACTGTCTAAAAGACAAAGCAAAAACAAATAACGAATAGCAAATAGCGAATAAGACATATTAAATAATGTAGTTAGTGCTGGAGAACTAAAAGAAAAACACGAGGAATGCCTTTGATCACAGGTCTGTTTAATCAGGATTCACCTAGAGCTACATAACAACATCAGCAGCAACAACAATAACATAATCCCCGACATCTGCTGTAGTTGATTATGATCCAGCTAGCCAGTCATAAGGAGGTAATACATTTTCTTCTCTGCCATAGTAACTATGTAACTAAGTAACTAAGTAACTAGCTTAGTATCTGTATAGGCACTGATGTTGCCTATGTCTTAGCTATAATCCCCCCACGGGCCTGCTACTATCACTACTGCATCTCTTTAAAGGCTTTACTAACTGTAGTTGTCACTTAACCTCAATAGCTTGGCCTGAACTACATAGACTCAAACATACTAAGCGTACATTCATATATGCATATATATGCACATACATTCATGCATACATACATACAAAACACATTCATATATGCATATATATACACATACATTCATGCATACATACATGCATACAAACATACATACATACATACAAATCACATTCATATATGCATATATATGCACATGTATTCATGCATACATACATATATACATACATGTATGCATTAATACAGATATACATACATGCATGCATACTTTAATGCAGATATACATACACATGAATATATGACTTAATATTTATGCGTATGTGTGTGTGTGTGTGTGTGTGTGTGTGTGTGTGTGTGTGTGTGTGTATAGTTCTATATTTGGTATGACGGTTTGGTGCTATTCATGTGATGGACATGACCAGCCCTCTGAGGTGATTTTTGATGACGATGGTTTCAATGCTGTTGGCTTTGGCCCATTCAAGGACTGCAAAATAATTGACATAGTTCTCCCATTTGATGTTCATAACTGACCAAACTATATGTAATGATGTACATATATAAGATTTTAAATGATAATTTCCAGCTCTGGTAAAACCATCAGACCCATGCCAGCTCGAAAAACAGACGTTAAAGGATGATAATGATGATATATATCATCATAATTGTATTTATGAAGAATTTGCAGGTACAAATTTTGAGTCCAAGACAAAGTAATTCCTTCCACTAGATCAAAACATTGGAAGCCTTTAAATTTGATCTTATTAATATGAAAAAATAAAATAAATAAATAAAATACAAACAAAAAATAAACAAATAAAGTTCAAATGAATATTGTAAAACCTATCAGGATTGCTTACTTAAGAACTTGAAGTATTTCTGTAATTCAATTAAACTGTTTCCCACCTGAGAAAATGTAGTACATTTGAGATTAGAAACTAAGGTAGTTTCACAGCTAATAATATATATAAAAATATATATACATACATACATATATGATGTATATATGATATGTGATATATATATGATGATGATTGGGTTGAGGAAGAATTATAAGCGTTTTTTTTCAAATTTTAAAATGCTTTGGCAAAATGTTTTGTTATTTGAAAAAGAATTTTTTGCTCTACAAGAAAGTATGTTTTGATTTTTAAATCTTATTGATTTTTGCATATTTTCAGATCATGAAAATGGAATGTCAAGTGGACAAAGCTGAGCATTTTCGACACCTTTTGCTTTTTGCCTTTAATTAAGGTGTTAAGGCCTCCAAAGCTGCTTATGAGATTTGTGCTGTGTATGGAGAAGGAGCAATGCCTCAAAGTACTGCTTGCTGTGACTGCTGAGGATATGCATAGGCTTGAAACAAATGAAGCTAGTATGCTCTGTTGGATGTGTAATGACAATGTGCATGCACAACAGTGTAAGTGTCCTGAGAGAAAAGTTGGGCATAAGAAGCATCAGATGTGGGGTGCAAGAGAGATGACAGCACAGGTATGGTCATGTAATGTATATGGATGAGGACAATTATGTAAAGAAGTGTCACACCCTAATGGTGGAGGGAATCTGCGGAAGAGGTAGATCCAGGAAGAGATGGGATGAGGTGGTGAAGCACAACCTTCGAACGTTAGGCCTCACAGAGGCAATGACAAGCAACCTAAACCTTTGGAGATATGCTGTGCTTGAGAAGACCTGACAAGCTAAGTGAGATCATAGTCATGGCTGATGCCAGTGTCGCATAACTAGCCCATTTAAAAGCACCCTCCAATCATTGGGCAATATGCTATGCTTGTGAAGACCTGTTGAACCAAGTGAAATAGATGCTGTGGCTGATGTCAGTACCGGTGTCATGTAAAAAGCACCATTCGAGTGTGGCTGATACCAGTACCACCTGACTGGCACCCATACTGGTAGCACATAAAAAACACCATTTGAGAGTGGTTGATGCCAGTGCTGCCTGACTGGCACCCATGCCGGTGGCACATAAAAAGCACTCGCCACACTCTTGGAGTGGTTGGTGTTAGGAAAGGTATCTAGGTGTAGAAACCTTGCCAAATTAGATTGTAGCCTTGTGTAGCCTCCTGGTTTGCTAGTTCTCAGTCAAACCATCCAATCCATGCCAGCATGGAAAACGGATATTAAATGACAATGATGATGATGCTGATGATCACACACACACACACACACACATACACACGTGTGTGTGTGTATGTGTGTGTCTGTGCCTCTGTCTGTGTGTCTTCCTCTGTCTTTCTTTCAAATTGTCTCCTTCCTCTCCTTTCTTTTCCTGCTAGGGTAGCCAAATATTTCCTCTTATAGTAAGACACTTATCTGCATCCCTCTAACCTCTCAACTGGCTCAAAGCCACCACCCTTGGTTCAACTGCTGCTGAGAGGTCTTTGTCTTGCTGGTGTTGGTGTCTCATTAAGAAGCAGCCCTGCAGGTGCCACATAAGAAGCACCCAGTAAACTCGGTAAAATCATATTAAGAAGGGCACCCAGCTGTAGAAACCATGCCAAAGCAGACAATGGTGCTTGGTGCTGCTTTCTGGTTTGTCTAGCTCCTGTCAAACCATCCAAAACATGCCAGCATGGAAAACAGGCATTAAATGATGATGATGATGATGATGATGATGGTGGTGGTGGTGATGATGATGATGATGATGATGATGATGATGATGATGATGATGATGATGGTGGTGGTGGTGGTGATGATGATGATGATGATGATGATGATGATGATGATGATGCTAGATATAGATATAAATACTTATGTTTCTGTGTGTGTGTGTGGAATGTTTAGTATATGTACAGATATGTGATAAATGGTTTTTTCATGGCTGCTTATCTTCCCACACACTACATACAATATGTAAATGATAACATTGATGTGAATTGTCATATACATATCACATAATATGATGGCTATATATCAACTAGATTCATGCAGCCACCATATAATATACATTGTATTTGATATACACCTCATGTTACTTAATCTTAATTTTTTATTTGAATTAGTATTTTAGTTGTGTCATAGCTGTTAGCATATATGTATACATACACATGCATAGCCACATATAAACAAACATACACACAGTCTCATTTGCACACACACAGTCTCATTTGCACACACACACACATGCACGCACACACACACACGCACGCACACACTAATTTTGTTTAGAATTAGGTCAATCCTGACTGAATAGATTTATGATCTAAGACATTCTAACCTGGAACCATTTATATATTTTTTTCAGATATAATATATCAAAGACTGTTTTATCCTTTACTTTATAAACAGAAACATGTATTTTGCTGGAGAATTGACTGCTATGTTTTGTAAGCCAAATAGCTGCATAGATGCAGTCTCTTGATTTGCATATAAGCTCGTATTGGAAGGCAAAGTTACGCTGTTTGAAACAAAGGTTTTCTAACAATCCATATCATGTTTACAGTCTTCACCAAATATTCCCTCCTATCTATCAAATGAGGCACAAGAACTCTCACACACACATATACACACTGATAGAATTTCTACCAACCAAATTCACTCAAAAGCTTTTGTTGGCATGAGCAGAAGACACTTGCTCAAGGAGCCATATAGTGGGGCTGAATCCAAAACTATGTGGTTGTGAAGCCTGTGCCATTGTTATTATACATATTCATATAAGGCAGTGAGCTGGCAGAATTGTTAGCACTCTGGGAAAAATGCTTAGTGGCATTTCATGTCTTTATGTTCTGAGTTCAAATTCTGCCGAAGTCGACTTTGCCTTTCATCCTTTCAGGGTTGGTAAAATAAGTACCAGTTGAGCACTGGGGTTGATGCAATCCATTTAATCCCTCCCCGCAAACTGGTGGCCTTGTGCCGAAATTTGAAACCAATATCATCATTGTCATCATCATTTAATGTCTGTTGCTCATGTTGGCATGGGTTGGAGGGTTTGACCAGGGATGGTAAGCTGGAAGGCTGCACCAGACTCCTGTTTTATTTGGCATGGTTTTCTATGGCTGGATGCCCTTCCTAATATCAACCACTCCAAGAATGTAATGGGTGTTTTTACATGCCATTAGCATGGGTGCCATTTGCATGACATCAGTATCTGCCATGACTGCAATTTTGCTTGGCTTGATGGGTTTCTTCTCAAGCATGACATAATGCCAAAGGTCTTGGTCATTGCCTCTGTGAGGTCCAACACTTGAAAGGAACTCAGCCACTTTGCTTCCGTGAGGTCCAACGCTCTGTATTCATATATATTAAAATGTTATGATAAAGAAAAATATTTGATATTGAGTTCTGCTTTTTAGGCATGGCTGAGAGATTAAAAAGTTTGCTTCCCAACCACATATTTTCAGATTCAGTCCAACTGTGCAGCACTTCAGACAAGTGTCTTCTACTGTAGCCCTAGATCAACCAAAGCCTTGTGAGTGGATTTGGTACACTGAAACTGAAAGCCCACCATAGACTTATGCGTGTATATGTGTGTCTTTGTATTTGTGTCTCTTCCCGCACTGCCTGACGAGTGCTGGTTTGTCTACACCCCTGTAAGCTAGTGGTTTGGCAAAAAGAAACTGATAAAAATGTTCCAGGTTTTAAAAAAATTAGTAATTCAAGGAAGTACATTCCAATGACTGAAACACATAAAGATAAAAGATGTTTTAGTTAGCTTGCTTCAAAGAAAACTACAAGTTAACTATATTAAAAATGCTTGATGAAACTGAAGTTTGGTAATTTCTTATTCACATTTGATGGAATAGCTGAATAGCTTGTATGACAGACAGAATAGCAGAATAGCTTGTATGACAGACAGAATACCTTGTATTGAGATGTATAATTTTATGTTTTGAGTTCAAATACTGTTAACACCAACTGAGTTTTTCATACTGGGATCAATATAACTGGCAGATCTCTCACCTAGATTTGAGACCTATTTTAGAAATAAACATTTGATTCAAAGATGAACTTTTTTTTATTTATTTAATACTCTTCTAAAAGATTATAATCTGATCAGACAAAGGTTATGTGTAAGAAAAGAGAATTATTATTCTAAAAGAACTGTTGCCCAGAATTATTGCAATTATTTTATCTACGAAAGATTAGATAGAATTAAAATTTGAGGTTGTGAGTCTTTAAAATGTTTGCATCTCACAATCTGAGTAGGTTGCACTGTAAGCTGATTTTGGTGCATTTAAACCATTTATCTATGGCAAGAAATTTTCTCCAGGACAAAACACAGTGAATGGCTTTCTTACAGATTTGAATATGCCCCAAGCACACGCACACATATCATCATCATCATCATTTAACGTCCATCTTCTATGCTGGCATGAGTTGGATGGTTTGACAGGAGCTGGTAAACCTGGGGACTGTGCCAAGCTCCACTGTCTGCTTTGAAATGTTTTTTTTTATAAGGCGCAGGAGTGGCTGTGGGGTTAGTAGCTTGCTTACCAACCACATGGTTCCGGGTTCAGTCCCACTGAACCCAGGCAAGTGTCTTCTACTATAGCCTCAGGCTGACCAAAGCCTTGTGAGTGGATTTGGTAGACGGAAACTAAAAGAAACCCATATATATATGTGTGTGTGTGTTTGTGTGTCTGTGTTTGTCCCCCCAACATTGCTTGACAATCGATGCTGGTGTGTTTACGTCCCTGTAACTTAGTGGTTTGGCAAAAGGGACCAATAGAATAAGTACTAGGCTTACAAAGAATTAGTCCTGGGGTCGATTTGCTCAACTAAAGGCGGTGCTCCAGCATGGCCGCAGTCAAATGACTGAAACAAGTAAAAGAGTTACTGGGTGCCCTTCCTAACACCTACTACTTTACAGAGTGGACTGGGTGCTTTTTACATGGTGTTTCTCACCACTGCTTGACAACCAGTGTTGGTTTGTTTATGTCTCTTTAACTTAGTGCTCCAACAAAAAAGATTGAGAAGGTAAGTACCAGGCTTAGAAATAAGTACTAGAGTTGATTTGTTCATCTAAACCCAGTGACTGAAACAAGTAAAAGATTAATACCGGGAGGTGGGTTGGTACAAGAGCTAGGGGGACAGACAAGATGCCTTATGGTATTGTGTCTTTTTGTATTCTGAGTTCTCAGTGGTAGTGAAATAGACCTAATCCTTTACTGTGCTTAACACCTGTTTCTTAGATGTGCTTTACTGTAGTTCCATCTGTTGCAAGCTTTCAGGCTGGGGCTCTAATTGGTCAATAACTTCTCCACTTCTTTCAACCAGTCTTAGAGGCTTTATAAAGGGTCATGGATGCTGCCCTTCCTTCCATGACTAAATGCTTGAAAAAAAAATGATCTTCTGTGGATGTGGTTTGAGATAAACTGATGACTTATCTGGAATCAAGTGATTATGAAGTTCTCTCAATAATAGCAAATACAGAAAATTTTAGTGAGATGTCTTTTGCATGAAAAACATAGTTAAGTAGAGTCTGTGTAAGCATATGTAGCAAATTATATTTAATAAAAATTACATTATAATGCAGTAAAAAATAAAACATTAATATTAATGATAGTATGTTCTTTTCAAGAACGAGAGGGAAGATAACACTGTGTAAGTTTGATTAAATAGGCGTTGAATAATTTGTAGGACTAATTTTGGCTGTGTTGTTGTTACCCATGTTAAAACCAAGTCCACTTAAAGTTTTCGATGAAACCATTTATTTACATAAAAGCATACAGAGGTTTTTGTCAAAAGTACATATGTACCAGAAATGTCTAGATAAGCATTTATCTCTAGATATATGACTGCTTGCTTGCTAGAAAAGATAGCTATATCTGAGATATATGTTGTGAGAAGTGGAAAAGTTCTGTATTCATTGTGGGCAAATGATTCCTTTTAACTAGTGGTTGAGCAGCAACCAAGCAACCTGTCAACTCACGGATCCCTATTGTCTCCACTAGTACATGTAGCATGCATTTCAATTTACAGCCTCATGATTGCATTTGAAATACTATTGGTTAACAATTAGGCCAAGATCACCTGATATGCTGTGGCCTATTTTTCATTACTAAGTTGATATGCTTTCAAATCTAAGCCCTGTTACAGGGGTATGAAATGGAAAGTGAATTTAATCTTTGCTAGATTCAGTAGATAATTCCAGACATGTTTCAGTCTTATTAAACTTCTTCAACAAGTCATCCTTTTACAAGAAGTTAATAGGTCTTTGAAAAATTGAGGGAATAAATAGATTTTGAGAAAGAAATCAGTTACTGATTTGGTAAATTAAATTATTAACTCAGGAATGATTTGAACCCATAATTTGTGTGTTACTGAGAGACAACAAAAAACTTTGGGATTTTGAGGACTATTCCTCTCAGTAGCAATAATCTGTGACTCTCTTTAACCTTCTTAATGGGTTGAACAGTTTGACAGGAACCAATGTGTCCAAAGACTGCATCAAATGCCAATGTTTACTTTGGCATAAATTCTACCACTAAATGCCCTTCTTAATGTCAACCATTTTACAGTGTAGACTGGATGCTTTTTTCATGCCACCAAACTATTGAGGTTGCCATGCAGTTCACAGGACTTACAAGCCCTGGGGTAGCTGGTAGGTCAGTTTCATGCTAGGCAATTAGGGTATTACTGAAAGAAAGGTGGGGAAGAGCAGATTCCTGCAGAGGGGTCTGCATGGCTACTCAAAAAAAAAGAGAAAAAAATTATCAATGCAGTCATCTTTCATTCAAACAACATGTCCGACCCATCTGACTGAATTCTCAGGGTACTAGTGGCTCTGCACAAAGGAATGACAGCAACAGTGATATCTAGCAGTCAACATTCAGAGGTACTTTCTCTTGCCACTAGATTGAAAAAGGGCTGTGTTTTAGCTCCTGGGCTCACACATACATTCATATACTTCCCTTGTACATGCACACACATACACACATATACTTACACACAGTTGAAACGCTGTTTGATTTTTCTTTTCAGAGTTGAACGTTCACCATCTCACTTCCATTGCACACACACACACACACCTCCCTTTTACATACACACACATATATTCACACAGAGTTGAAATGCTCCCGCTACCAGTTTGCCATCACTCCTTCCTTTCTCATTCTTATGTTGTGACGGAGAAAAACACAAGAGTATTATTATAGTAGATTATTATTATTAGCAAGCTGGCAGAATCATTAGCATACTGGACAAAATGCTTAGTGACATTTCTTCTGGCTTTATGTTCTGAGTTCAAATGCTGCTGAAGTCAGCTTTGCCTTTTATTCTTTCTAGGTCAATAAAGTATGTGTCAGTTGAGCACTAGGGTCATGTGATTAACTTGAACCCGTCTCCTAAAATTGCTGGCCTTTTGCAAAAATTAGAAAAGAATTATTGTTGTTAAGCCTCTAGATTAATCCAGATCAAACAGACTTATGGTCAAAGACATTCAAACCTTGAACATCTTGTAATTTTACAGGAATAGTGTAGCTTGGACTACATCACCTATGTGTCCTTTTACTTTTATATGGCTTGGTATATATATATATGCACACACACACGTATATATATATATATATATATATATATATAATCATAAATATATAGGGATTGACAGTAACCTGCTTCTCCAACATACTGAGAATTCAGAAATAGCAGCCAAAGAACTACTGATTCCAAAACTACAAATTATACTCTAAATTGATAGCGATATTTTTGATACACACAGAACAAAAAACAGTAGAGAAGAGTAAAAAAACCACTTGCCTTTAGTTTAAAAAAAATTTTTTTTTACTCTTCTCTACTGTTTTTTTACTCTTCTCTACTGTTTTTTTACTCTTCTCTACTGTTTTTTTTACTCTTCTCTACTGTTTTTTTACTCTTCTCTACTGTTTTTTTACTCTTCTCTACTTTTTTTACTCTTCTCTACTGTTTTTTGTTCTGTGTGTATCAAAAATATCGCTATCAATTTAGAGTATAATTTGTAGTTTTGGAATCAGTAGTTCTTTGGCTGCTATTTCTGAATTCTCAGTATGTTGGAGAAGCAGGTTACTGTCAATCCCTATATATTTATGATTATAAATGATTTTACCGAAAAGGTTTTTTCATACTGAGCTACCGGGCAAAATTGTTAATTATTAATTTTATTACTAATTGACAATTCCCTGCCCTGTATATCTATCTATATATATATATATATTTATATGGCTTGAAAGATAGATTTGGTTGGTATTTTTAGCAACTTCAGCAACCATGTAGAAGCTATCTCACTGGCTTATACCTTCATAATTTTGCCCATAAGTGTATGGAAAACATAAAAACTTAAATCTTTAAATCGTTCTTCATGAAACCTATAAAACAACTTTATGCACGATGTTTTATTCAAATTATTTATTCATTCATGGCTATATAAATTTGTTATTCAGCAAAAAAAAAGTAGAAAAGAAAGCAAGCAGAATAGGGGGACAATTTAAAAGGCTGGTGTAGTTATGAGCTATTGTGCAGGAGTGTGAATTGAACTTAATTTGAGCAATACCTTGCATTGAAATATTCAACATACATTGCTAACTTATTAAGAATGTTATACAGATTAAGTGAGGTGTACTAAAACTTATTTCAGCTGTTGGTGTTGAGAAATTGACAAATACAATGCACATTGGAATGTTTGCTAAATGTCTAAGAAGTATTAGATAGTAGCCAGGTCTTACTACAATGGACTGGCAAAATTGTTACAGCATTGACAAATGACAGTAACCTTCTCTTCATGGCTGGTGTCTACAATGGGTATGGTCAGCAGAAGCTGAGCTGCTTCCATGGGATGCATGGAAGCCATGGAGTCGGTTCCTGCAACGAGAAGGGAACTAGGCTGATGGAGTTCTGTGAAGCAAATGATCTTATGAACTGCAACACTATCTTTGGGAAAATTAAGCAGTTAACCTGTTCACCTGTAAGTCTGGTAGTGACTCAAACTAGATTTGAAATTTCTATAAAGCATCCTAAATGTGATAGAAATATAGTTAAAGATTAAGAAGCATAATTCCCTCAAATCATATTATACAATCTCATAACAGAAGGCTACACCAGAGTATGTAGTTCTGGGTATATTATGTTTCGGAAAAAAAGGAAAACAAGAAAAGGCTGGAATGTTTTTGATCATAGTTTCACTTAATTAGGGCTGACATAAGGCTAAATAACAACAATAAGCATTCATTTATCGATTGCGACCACATGTCTGAAGGAAAGATTTAAATTCAATTCTGAAAGTTAGCAAAACACCAGCAAACTATAGAAGTAACCTTTGCTATTTAAAGTGATAAGAAAATACTTCTCCATGGTATATATTTTGTGCTAGCTTCAATGAGGAGGGAAAAATCAATAAATACAGGTGACTGACTGGCTGTTCCCAGTTTGTGCCGGTTGCTGTTTAGATGGCAGGTGTTCTAGGATCCTGTACTACTGATTTCTTCTACAAAATAGGGATAACAGTGGCCCATTGGATAAATGAGCCCTGCAAGGTGGAGTGACTGCGGCAGTGAGTGTTATTGGCCATTCTCCATGACAATGCCATCAGTCATTACTGTGGGATGCCATTTGTTCTGGGGGTATACAGCACATTGCTCCCTCCCCTCCATTTTCTGCAGCTTTACCCCCACCCCGCTGTTTTTTTTTTCCTTTTCTTTCTTTTCATTTCTTATCTCTCTTCTTTCCTATTTGTTCAACTAGAAACCCAGTGTAGTGGTAAATCATAACTTAGGTGCTACATGTTCACTCAAAAATGCTAGAAATAAATGTCAAACTCTTTCTAATCACACCCTGCCATCTTAGAAAAGGACATGTTAAATAATGTGGTCTTGGCTTCTAGGCTCATAAGTATAAAAATGAGATGGTCATGGTTGGAATGCTTTTGATGATAGATCTGTCCTAAATGAAGTTGGCATGGGGTTAAACAATGTCAACAACAACAGGCCTATGAAAAAAGCCTTCTTGTGATGATTTCACTTTTCATTTGGATGCTGTATATCTAAGACTAAATTATCCAATGTCCTTCCTTAATTTAAAGAAAATTTAGTTGCTGTTTCTAGTAACAGCAAAAACTAGCTCATTGACTTGACTTTGCTGAAATTCTTCTATGTGCATAATTTCTCATATTATCTCAAACACACACATTGTGTAGAAAGGAAATAATTTTTTGAACTGTGGCACAAGAGTGAATTGGCTACCATTGTAGTGGTTGCTTGTGGTTGCTTGTTGGTGTGTGTTGAATTGCTGAAAACCATTGTCTTGTGTTATAGCTGGCTGCATGTATAATAAATGAAGCAAACTCATGAACTTACAACTTTCAACTTTCAACATATTCACTGCTGTACATGATTTACTGCGTTGGCTGTTTACAAAAGAAACATGCCAAAAATATAACTGCTGACTAGGAGGAGAGAACTGCTCTGTGTCTTGTTGAAGGCTAGCTGTAGTACATTGTGTATGAGTGTCTGAAGTTGCTTTTTACTTGAGGTGCTCTGTCTGAGTGGTCTGGTCTTAGTGGTCTGCCTTCTGTGAGTGCCCAAAGTGATCTGCCTGAATGTCTGAGGCTGTCTGCTTGAATACCCGAGGTTGTCAGGCCTTGGTAGTATGTTAAAGCCATCTAGTTGAGTTAGGCACCAAATGGTTTTTATGGGGTGAAAAGGGGAAAAGTTTAGATCATCTGAGAAAGCATATCACACCACAGTTTTGTGTTGATCAGTCAATTTATAGATCAATCATGTAAAACTGTGGTGGCTCACTAGTGGTTTCTAACTGAATATCTTGCAGTTGGAGTTCAAATCCTGACAAAACTAATCTTAGTACATGACTAGTTTTTATTTTTATGAAGTTGAAAAGAAGAAAGAGAAAACTAAACCTGTTGAGATTTGATCCCAGAACAAAGTGAGAGACAATACTAAATACTGAAATATATTGAATACTGAGCTTAATGGCTGCCAACCTGTCACTATCCATTTGTTCAAACAATAAATACATGAGAAGATACCATTAAATTATTCTTATTCAAATGATATATGGCAGAATGTGGTTTTGTTTTCTCTCTTGGGATTTATAGAAATCACGAAACATTGCTCTGAAGAAATATAAAAACTAGAAAATAACAAGAGAGTACCTTCAAGATATATGATTTTTTTGTTCTCGCAGTGAGAAGAATCTACATTTGTAATTAGCTTCATAATTTAATTGAAGAAATATTCTATATGCCAATGTGGCTGCATAGTACAAATTTTGTTTCCCAACCACATAGTTCTGGGTTCAATCCCACTGCATGGTACCTTGAGCAAGTGTCTTCTACTATAGCCCAAAGCCAACTAAAGCTTTATGAGTGGATCTAGCAAATAGAAACTGAAAGAAGCCCATTGTATATACACATATGTGTGTGTGAGTGTGTGTGTTTGTGTTTGTCCCTCACCACTGCTTGATAACTGGTGTTGGTTTGTATATGTCACTGTAACTTAGCAGTTTGGCAAAAAGAGTTTGATAGAATAAGTACCAGGTTTTTATAAAATAAGTACTGGGGTTGATTTGCTTGACTAAATCCAAGTCAGTGCCCCAGTTTGGCTACAATTCAATGACTGAAACAAGTAAACAATAAAAAATAAAATTAAAGCAAGGGAATTCACACTTTTATAAGAAAACTAAGATTTTTGATCACTCTTCACACATTGTTAAGACGGCACCTTTGAATATACATATCTATGGAGGAATGAATGAAGGAGCTTCCACCTTCTAAAAATAGCAACTAAATTTCCCTTAGACCACATTGTACTGTCTAAATTAGAATAATTAGCGCTCAAGTATGATCTTAGCCATGATGGCTAAAAAAAAAAACAAAGCAAAAAAAAAACTACAGAATACAGTACACATTGGGTGTTGTAGTCTGGGATATATTATATCAAGGTTAAGAAGGCAGTGGCCACAGCCACTATGTTTTTGATTATGAGTGCTCATTAGGACTGATGATAACGACAACCACATAAATCATCAGACCCTCCTCCTCCACATCGTCAACATTGTCATCATCATCATCATTGTTGTCATCATCATCGTCGTCCGCTGCCGCCGCCACCATCACCACCACCACCACCACCATTTCACATCCACTTACCCTGCTGGCATGGGTTTGACAGGTCATCATGACCAAATCCTTCTAAGACTGGCTGGAAGACCACGTCTTGGTTGTGCATTTCATTATTAGCAAGGATTCTAGGTTTTGTTTTCACATATCAAGACTCTGCCATAAGTACGAGGTCATCAGCATATATGAGTTCTCATGGACAACTGGTCTTAAATGTCATTGTCATAGCTTGGAGAACTGTAACAAATAAGACTAAGAAGAGAACTGAGCCTTGCTGAACACCTACCTGCACAAGAAATTTCTCACTGAACTCATTGCAAAATTCTCATATTACTAACTGCATCACTATACACAACTAATACGGCTCTCTCCTTAAATCACCAGACTACTGATTGTGATTCCACATCAGAAGCCTTCTTCAGAGCAACAAATGCTTGGTAGAAATGTATTTTCTTTGCAATAAATTTCTTTTGCAGCTGCTTTACTATGAAAAGTGCATCAGTATTTCAACAGCCTGGCACAAATCCAAACTGCGTCTCATCTAAGCTGACTCTCTTCCTAATTAATTGTGTTAATACGCTTTACATTACTTATATTACTTTTATAACCTAGTTCATCAGTTTGAGGCCTCTGTAGTTGCTTCTTTCCAAAATAACTCTGTAGTTACTCAGGAAAGAGGCTTTTGTGAGAGTTGTTGATTATACTGTTACACCATACATTAGTTGTGACATTTCCTAGTACTACTTTAGGGGCTGTTTATGTCCCTGTAACTTACCGGTTTGGCAAAAGAAACCAATAGAATAAGTACTAGGCTTACAATGAATAAGTCCTGGTGTCGATTTGCTTGACTAAAGGCAGTACTCCAGCATGGCCGCAATCAAATGACTGAAACAAGTAAAAGAAAAAAGAAAAGAATACACACACATAGATATACATATGAATTTAAATTCATAACCGAAAGAGCTACAGAAAGCAATCCTTCAGGCCCTGAAAGGTTGCTTTAAGGTGCATGGCATATTTTATAAATATGCCTGTTCAAGTATCACGACAGCGTGAAACTATTTGTAAACCTTTCAGTTGTGTATTTAAATGAATATTTATTGCTCTCACCAGTTAGAGTACTTTTCTTGTTGATCTTACCTCCATTGGATCTTTAAACTATATATATATATATATATATATATATATATATGTATGTATGTATATACATAAATATATATATATATATGTGTGTGTGTGTGTGTGTAAGATGCAGGGATGGAGGTGTAGGAAGAAAGTTAGCTTCGAGCAATCCATAGTAAATCTAAGACTTTCAGGAACAATAGTGGTTTATTGAGACGGAAGATTGCAGATTTTTTTTCTTTTATCAAAAAACAATGAGCTGAAAAAAGTTCTTTTTATATTTCACGGTAGGCAACCAGGGTTGCTGAGTGTGTAGAAAAGAATACAAGAGTTTTACATATATATATATATATATATATATATATATATATATATATATATATATATACAGTTCTATAATATATATAATATATATATATATATATATATATATATAATATATATATATATATATATATATATATATATATATATATATATATATATATATAATATATATATATATATATATATATATATATATATATATACAGTTCTATAATAGTAATAATAATAATAATAATATAATAATAGTAACATCATTAGGAATGAGAACCCAGGTTCGAAATTTCCCCAAGACACCTGACGAAGGCTGGAGGGTATATCAGCCGAAACGTTGTGTTAACAACAAACAAGATGAGGACAAATATCCGTCAAATGTAAATAATGTAAATAATATATATATATATATATATATATTATGGAGATGTACTTGCATAGCAAGTGACCTGATCTGAGATCGTGTGCTGGAACGAAAACAATTGCAGCGTGGAAGGTGTTTATAAGCCATTTAAAATAACACACAGAATTTTGTCAGCGAACAGGTCGCGGTCTCAAAGCGACGAAAATATTTTGACAAATTAAATTTAAATGTTGAAGTGAATCTGACGGCTTTTGTGTGTTATTTTAAATGGCTTATAAACACCTTCCACGCTGCAATTGTCTTCGTTCCAGCACACAATCTCAGATCAGGTCACTTGCTATGCAAGTACATCTCCGTATATATATATATATATATATATATATATATATATATATAATTAATTAAAAAAACAGAAAAAGACAATAATTAAAAAACAACAATGTGAGGACATAGCACATGTAAAATATTAATAAGATGCTCAGAGAAGGAAAAGAGTGGTTGTTTTATGCTTTGGGCATAGCTCTTCTTCAGAAACAGGAAACATGGGAAAGTCCAAAAGAAAAGGAAGAAGGAGGAAAAAAAAATCACCAACAGTCCATGTGTAGATAAATTTTGCGATGACCGGAAGTTGGACAAAGAGAAAAATGCTTTCTGGACAAGAGAGAGTGAAGAATGGTTGGTATCTGTGTATGTGTGAGAGCATACACTTGTGTTGTGGAATGTGTGTGTGTGCATGTGTGTGTGTGATGGCATGTGTGTGTATTGTAGCATGTGTGTGTATGTGGCAGTTACTTAGTCTGTGTGTGTGTGTGTGTGTGTATGCAAGGCAGTAACTGAGTGTGTGTGTGTGGTAGCATGTGTGATTGTGATGATAACTGTTTGCCTTAATGTCCTAGTGAGAGATCAGCAGCTATAATGACAGGTGAGTGTACGGTAGGTGTGCAGCGTGTGCGTGTGTGCGTGTGTTTTACTATGTGGTGTGCGTAGATGGAATGGTCAATAATGAGTTTGGGCAGTCTGAAGGGTGTGTGAAAGACAGTCTGAAACATTCTGAAAAGTATGTGAATGGTGGGATGGGAATGCGTGTGTGCATGTGTGTGTGTGTGTGTGTGTGTGTGTGCACACGCGCGTGTGTGTGAGTGTTTGTACATGCATGCATGCGTGTGTATGTGTACGTGTGCATAAAAAGGAGAGAAGTGTGGTTGCATTGTCTGAAGGGTGGGTGAATGGGTGGGTGTGGCTGTGTGTGTGTTGGCATGTGTACGCGGACGGACTGGGAATGTGTGTATGTGTGCACGTGTATGGGTGTGTGTGTCTATATTGTGTCATTCTGTTGCTCTCTCTATATATAAATGTGTGTATGTGTACCTATCTCTGTGTGTCACTCTATTGCTCCCTCTCTCAATGTATATATATGTGTACGTGTGTGCGTGCGTGTATGTGTGTGCATGTGTGTGCGTTGTCTGTACGCTCTGTGTTGTGTGCATGCGTGTGGGGTTGTGCGCATTTGGGGTATGTATGTATGTATGTATGTATGTATGTATGTGTATATATATATATATAGAGAGAGAGAGAGAGAGATAGATAGATAGAGAGAGAGAGAGAGAGAGAGAGAGAGAGAGAGAGAGAGAGAGAGAGAGAGTAATGCAGATAGACATGATTAAGCTTGATATATAAACACACACACACACAGATTTGTATATGAGGAGCTTACTTTCAGGTATAAGTGCTTACTTGTTCGATTTCATGATCACCATTAAAACAATCTGCAAGCTGCTGACTTCACGCATGTGAAATTTATTTTCAGCCAAACTGGGATAGATGCCATATAGACAGTAGGTGAATCTCAATCTTCCAATCAAAATCAGATATATTCAAGTTGTTGTTTTAAACAAATTGGGATATCTGCATGCTGGCTAATCTTTTGGGAAATTCTAAAGACGACTACCTTAGACGAGGAAATGTCGCGAAAAATTATGCAAAATGACGGAAATGAATTGATTCGTATCAGTGATGGAAACAAGGGAACTCGTAAAAAGAAGAATAACGCCATTCGCAAACGTGACACCGAAAAAAGGAAATGATACAGTGCTACAGGCGAGTATATTTGGCTGAGAACTTGTAGTCATAAAAACAAGAATGTTTTCAAGTGCACCGACCTCACTGAAGAGGATGTTTTGTACTTTCGGAGTAAGCTATTTGAGAAACCACACAAGATTCAACAAGATAATTTTTTACTTCTCCATGTGAATCTGAATATTGTCAAACGGAAGAGTGGAACTGCTGGTAAGAAACATCAGTCATCAAATTCGTACATGGCGAGGAAACAGAATGGGCAGCTAGTGAAAGTGTGCAGAGAAACCTTCCTCAAAATTGTCAAGCCAATTGGAAAAAATAGAGTTGATGGCTTTATTAAACGCTTTAGACAGACTGGACATGTGGCAGAGGAAAATCGTGGTGGGGGTAGAAAATCTCATACGAGTATTGAGAAGAAAAACTCTGTCATGCGATTTATTGGAAACCTTAAAGGCATTGAAAGTCATTATGGTCGGAATAAAAGCATTCGAATGTACTTACCAGCGGAGATGAAAAGCACCCGTCATATAAGGTGTGTTTACAACTGATCTACTGAAGAGCACAAAGTAAAACTCATGATGCTCTACAGAATCTTTGTAAATGAGTTCAACATTGGTTTCCATAGCCCTCGAGTGGACACATGTACATTTTGTGGGTAATCTTCAAGTTTAGGGAAGTAAAAAAAGTAAATAAAAATATACAAGGGAAATAACTTAACGTCTTACTAGTATTATCCGTACTATTGAATATCATAGTACCGGCTGAGAGATTGAAAATGCCTCGTGGTAGACCGGCTGCACAACAACTTATTGTTCCTCAAAATGAAATCCTCACTCGTCAATTAATATTAGAAGAATATTGGAATATTAGTGAATTATGCAGCAGTTCAAGACACAGAATGTTGGAATGGTGTGCGCGCTGTCGGCCTATTAGGAATAAGTTTACCTGCGAGGATTGTTTAGTATCATGCGAACTTGTTAAAAAAAAAAAACACGTATGTGATTTATTTATAAACAGCTAAAAAAAAAAACACATTTCAGAGTAGTACGGATAATACTAGTAAGACGTTAAGTTATTTCCCTTGTATATTTTTATTTACTTTTTTTTACCTCCCTAAACTTGAAGATTACCCATTTTGTGAGCGGACAAAATATGCCATTAAAAATTCTGTGGATGAAAGATCGAAACAAGAAAACATTGCAAATCTGCATGTGCACAAATTACGTGCCAAAGCATTCTATGACATTTTGAGGCAGATGAATGATTCTAGTATTCTGACAGTAGCTTTTGATCTACAAGTTCATAATTTGCCAAGGCTCACAATTCAAGAGGCTTACTGTTCCCGAAAACTAGCATTCTATCATTTTGCAATCTATTCTGGAGATTGAAATATTGCGTATACATGGACAGAAAATCAATCTCATCGAGGATCTAATGAGATTGCCAGTTGCTTGCATGACTTTCTTACAAACGATTTTAAAAAAATGGATTGTTTTCCTAACACGACTCTAGTACGCTTGGTGTGTAATGGATGCGGTGGTCAAAATAAAAATAACATTATGTTGGTCATGGTAATACTCTGGCTGTGCACCACTCCTGCTCAGATAAAGCAGGTGGAATTCTTGTTTCCCGTACGAGGACACTCATTTTTACCATGTAATAAGCTATGCGGCAGGATAGAACATGAGCTAAAATCACTAGAGACCATCATTTCTCCAGAGGATGGATTTTTATGTATTCTTCTTCCCACTTAGATTTTAAATGTTGCCACAATTATAATATGTCTATTCTACTGTAATTTTCTACATTCTTGTGCAGCTGAAGATTGTTCTACATATTGCATTTAATGTAATGCTCGCATTACTTAAATAAATGGAGTAGCATGAAACGTGCGTACTGCAGTAATCTTTGAAATCCGTGTTGCTTTTTTTTATTTTTTGATCACCTTGCTTTTGGAATGGTTTTTGGATAATACCATACTATATTCTGGTGCCTAAACATAAGTACCACATTCAATTTTGAATCTAAATCTAAATTATATAGATATATATATATATATATATGTACATACGTCAAGCCTTATCATGGTTATCTGCATCACTATCTCCATATCGATTCATCTGGATTTCTCTGATAGCCACTTTTTACCTCGTGGACCTAGTACTTGATGTGGATTTTGGATATGTGTGTGTGTGATTGTGTCTCCTCGTCTTGGCGTAGCGTGATAGTTGTAAAATGATTATTACTGTCATTCATAACCAATATGTCTGACCATGGGACATTACCTTGCTTAAAAGCAGGTGAGGTTTAGTGACAGGAAGGGCATCCGGTAGTAGAAAATCTCCTTCAATAAACTTCAACCCATGCATATCGATGATGATGATGATGATGATATATATATATATATTTATCATGACAAATACACACACACATTGTCTATATATATATATATATATATATATATATATATATATATATATATATATATATATATATAATAGGCGTAGGAGTGGCTGTGTGGTAAGTAGCTTGCTTACAAACCACATGGTCCCACTGCGTGGCATCTTGGGCAAGTGCCTTCTACTATAGCCTCGGGCCGACCAATGCCTTGTGAGTGGATTTGGTAGACGGAAACTGAAAGAAGCCTGTCGTATATATGTATATATATATATGTATGTGTGTATGTGTTTGTATGTCTGTGTTTGTCCCTGGAACATGGCTTGACAACCGATGCTGGTGTGTTTACGTCCCCGTAACTTAGCGGTTCGGCAAAAGAGACCGAAAGAATAAGTACTAGGCTTCCAAAGAATAAGTCCTGGGGTCGATTTGCTCGACTAAAGGCGGTGCTCCAGCATGGCCACAGTCAAAAGACTGAAACAAGTAAAAGAGTATATATATATATATATATATATACACACACATTGTGTATATATATATACACACGCGTAGATATGAATACTTATAAGCATTACACACACACACATCAGCAAACTTGAATGTTCGTATTAATATTTCAGCTAGTGTCTGGCTACATTTCAATGTTTATGTGTATAAAAAGGTGGGAGGATTTCCACATTTATTTCATAAGCGTCTATGTGACTGAATATATGTGTGTGCGTGCACACACACACATATATATATATATGTGTGTGAACACCAAAGAACCTGCATATTTTGATGTATTTAAGTCGTTTCAAGCTTATTTAACTGCGTTAGTTTGCTTGAGTATGTTGTGTATATTTTTTCATAAAGTTTAATATTTTATTGCACACTTGCAATGATGCATATACGTGTGTATATGTACATAATACATATCTATGAGTGAGTATGTAAATGCATGTGCCTGTAATTTAATACGATAGTGTATGTATTCACATATTAACTTAGTTCTATGTAGATGTGTATGTGTACACACGCCTGTGTGTATGTGACTGAGCTTTTTTTGCTTCTAAGTATGTGTGTTTCTATGTATTTTCATGTCTGTGAATTTGTTTATACTTATATATTTGTTATTGTCACTTAAGGTGTCTATGGATGTATCTTTATATTCATGTTTGTATATTTTTGTCAATGATATAATGATATTTCGGTGTATTCGGTAGTGTGAAAATATTTTTATGCTCATGTTGATATATATATATATATATGCATTCATACATACACACACACATATATATGTCATTGTATTTTGGTATGTAAAAATAAATCAACTGAGGAAAGAATGCTTCAAGACAAGTATATTGAGTCGAATCGTTGTACTGCACCTAGCAGAAGGATAAAGGTTTATAATCTATGAATAACTAAACTGTATAGGATATTCTTTTTCGTGACTTGATATAAAACAAACAAAATAAAAAAAAGTATTATATTGAAAAGCAAAAACAAAATAGATTATAATTAAAAAAACTCAACAAAATTTCCTGAATCAAAAAAAAATTATCACAAGAAATAGTAAATAAATAAATAAATAAATAAATAAAAGACGACAAAATACATTATAGGATAGTATGGAACTAGTAATAGCTCAGTGGTAACAATTTAAGGGGGAAAAAAAACTGTGTCAATATATTCAGACTAGTGGCTGGAGAAACATGAAAAATCTGAGGCGAATGAGAAAATGGCGGCTACCATTTTAGTTCACTCTCCTCCCCTTTATAGCTATCGCAATCTTCCGCCGAGGAGATATAGCTTTCCTCCTCCACTTTATAACTATTGCTGTCCTCCACCACCACCTCCTCTTTATAGCTATCGCTCTCCTCCTCCTTGTCTTTATAACTATAGCTTTCTTCCCCCTCTTTATAGCTATCGCGCTCCTCCTCCTTGTCTTTATAACTATAGCTTTCTTCCCCCCTCTTTATAGCTATCTTTCTTCCCCCTCCACTTTCGTTCTTGTTTTCTCGCTCCTTTCCCTCCTCCTCCTCTAACGTTCTCATTCTTTCTCCCGACCTCCACTTCCTCCTTTCAAGTCATTCCTCCGGGTTTCATTTTCGTTTTTTCTTTCTCGTTCTGTTTTCCTCTCATCTCCTCCTTTGTTCTATCCCCTCCCCTTCCTCCTCCTCCTCTTATCACCCGTCTCTGCTGTTATATGATCCGCTGTTCTTTCTATCTTCACTTCCATCACCTCATTGTTGTAGTCTTCTCTCTTTCTCCTTGTCTCTGTCTCTCTATTTCTTTCTTTCTCTCTCTCTTATCTTTTTGACTGCAATATATTTTATTTCTTTTTCTTACATTTGTTATTTTTGTTTCCTTTCTTTTCTTTCTTTGACTCGCCGTCTTTTTAAGTCTATTTACTTTTTCTCTCTTTACATTTTTATCACATTTCTTCTTTTTTTTTTTCATTTTTCACTCATTCATTCTTTCACTCTTTCAAAATGCTATATTTGTCCAATTATGCACACAAACACAAGGTCGCTCGTCTTGCAAGAAATAACAGCCAAATCTACCCAACCTATACATACCCAGCCGTGTAAAAAAAACATTGGATTATGTAGTTTAAAAAATAATAATACGGGATTGTCATGGATGGAATGCCTGGTTATTAGTCAGCTCAGTCAGTGCTGACCTGGGGTTAAACAGTTTTATCTTCTGCTTCTTTGTTAAATTTCACCAACTTATTCTCTTTTTCTTTCTATATATCTTTCTGTCTCTCTAATCTACTTTGTCACTGATCTACTTTCTCTTTCTCTCTTTTCTCTGTCACTAACCCTCTCTTACTCGCTCTTATATTCACATTAACACTCTCTCTGTCTGTTGCTACTTCTCTCTGTCACTTCTGTGTCTCTCTAGCTATTACTCTCGTTATATCTTTTTCTTTGTTACTCTTACATTACCTCTCCCCCTCGACCGCTCACACACACACATACATACAAACACAATTACATGCATATACACGCGCGCGCACTCTGACATCATTTCTCCCCCTTTCTCAAATCGTATTACTCTCACTAGACCTCTTTCTATTTTTCTCTCTCTGACACGATTTCCCCCCTTCCTCTGACCGCAATGTTCCTACTAAACCCTTCTGTCTAATATTGTTTCTCTCATAATAAATCTCTCTGAGGCTTCGCTTTCTCCTGTACTTTTTTGTAACGATTCTTCTCCAGCCACTGTTTATTTTTCAACTGGTTATTCTAAAAAAAGATTCCTCAGCAACTAGGTTTCCGCAAGAAACATTTCCAAGATCTCCGAAAACACGCACATATGTGTATGTTTCCCCCACATATGATTCTTGTATGCGTTTATATATATGTATATATATATATGCGTGTGTGTGTGTGAATGTGTTTTTGTATGTGAATGAGTTACTTGGCGCAACCCAGTCTAATTATATGAAAAAACAGTAAAAATCCAAGGAAACTAGTGATCTGCATCGGCAGAAAATAAGAATACAAATACTTCTAACAGTGAAATGAATTTTATGACGTGAAGAAGAGAAATCTAATTATAGATGTGTGTACGTATGAGTTTTGTTTCTCTACTTGCATGTTTGTTTACACTATATGTATATGTGTGTGTGTGTGTGTGAGTGACTGCGTGCGTCTAAGTTGTGTGTTCAGCGTAAATTTGGATTTTGGTGTTGTTGGGGCTCTAGGTTAAACCTTGACCAAATAGAACCATGATCAAAGGCATTCCAGCCGTGGCCATCCCGCATTTTGTATTTCAAAGACAACATTGTTCAACATATACATACTTTATTTGAGACGTTAGGGATGAAATGGGATGAAATGTAAGGTTATACATGGCTGATGTTTCAATAAAAAAACGCAGTTATGGAGCATGTATTTGCATTAATTTTTAACTTCATTGCGAGTGTGTGAATCTAATGTTTATACATGTATGTGCTTGTTTCATGTATGTATTATTGGTGTGTGCGTGTTTGAGACACACACACACACAGTCTACGTGTGTATTCATATATACAGGTCAGAAAGAGGTGGGGAGGTAAGTAGACCATTTGACCTGGGCCAATAATTTTAAGGGAAGTTACTCCCCCTGTTACAAGCGACAAGAAGACTTCATTTAAAAAAATTACTTTCTTTACCAAATCGTCCTAGTTTTTTTCCTCTTCCCTTCTGTTATTTGTAAATGTATAAGTATATACATGTATATGCTACCACATACGTGTATATATACATGAAATCATATGCGTTTAGTACAAGACCTCTTCCTATTTTCAATGCGGCCTACATTCCATAAATGGTCTGAGGCGATTAACAGCTTTGAGAGCGCTTGAGATTGAGCTCAGGGATATATGTACCATTAAGGATATACATACATAGATAAACTTTAAAATGTTAAGATTTTCTAAGGAAGAGCGAACAAAACTAATAGGCAACGTCTGAATCGAATCTATCAGCAACAGTGAAAATTTGTTAGTCATATCAAAGATTATTTATTTGAGATTCTTTAAGCTAAATAAAATTGTTGCTGTCTCTGTATACACATACAGGTATGTCTACTACATCCCTCTCACAGCCAAGAGATCTTAGTCTTGTGGACTTGTGGGTGCTGGTGCCGTGTAAAAGTACCCATATCAGTGCCAAGTAAAAATGCATTGAGCCAGTGTTACATAACAGTGCCTGCACTGGTGCTACATGCAGGTGTCCATGCTAGTACCATGTAAAAGTGTCTGTGCTGGTACCTCATAAAAAGCACCCAGTACACTCTGCAAAGTGGTTGGTTTTAGGAAGGGCATCCAGCCATAGAGACCATGACAAAATAGACAAAAATGAAACCTGGACAGCTCTCCAGTTGGCCAGTTCCTGTCAAACTGTCCAGTCCATACCAGCATGCAGAATGGACGTTATATCAACAAAAATACATATATAAAAAGTCATGAGGCACACACATACATGCACAAACACCCAAGTAATAAAGGGACATGCGAATGCATACACCTATATATATATATATATATATATATATATATATATATATATATATATATATATATATATATATATATATGGGAGAATATACAAATAATAACAACAGACGAGGACAGGTGGTGTAAATAACAAAAGTATATATTAGTATGACGCTCGGGAATACGGAAAGTCTTTGACGTTTCGAGCTACGCTCTTCAACAGAAAGAATACGGAGACAAGGAGAAAAACACGGAGAAAACAAATTGAATAGTGTTCAGTCAACGGTCAATATACACACTCTAACTCAACCACATATTTACAAACCACAGGAACAGTTTTAACTCAAAAGGTCTTGTCATCTTGTTAGTGACCAATCTGAATTCCATTAAGAAGACCTTAACTCTCAAAGAAAAACCTACATAGACACATGCATGCATGGTACTACCTCCCTATGCAGCACGATGTTGTTGCTAAAACAATTTATAATGCCATCTGCAGAAAAGACTGCCCCGAAATAAACTTAGAAAATCCCTCTGTTATGGAATACATTTATAAACACCAACTCGAGGAATACTGGTGGAATGTTCCCATCAAAACTTTTGTCAGATGTAAGCATAACAGGCCGGATATTGTTGTCTGGGACAGAGGGGCAAAGGTATGTACCATCATAGAGTCAGCTGCCCTGCAGATATAAATAACTCTTTGAAAATCAAAGGTAAAGAGGATATCTATGGACAACTGCTTTGAAACCTCCAGTTTCTATATCCAGACTATGAATTCATATTCATACCAATAATAATTGGAGCACTAGGATTTGTTAGTAAATACTTAAAGGAGAATCTTGATAAACTGGGATTTTCAGAAAGAGAAATCGACTGACTTATTCATACATTACAAGTGAAATCTGTGAGTGGAACAGTAAAAATATGCAAGACTTTTCTCAAGTTCCAAATGTGAATTTGTCTGTGTCAACTACATCCCAAAGATAGAGCCTTGTATCCCTGTTGGAAACCGGGTCCCTCCTGAGTGGAAGATATATAATAATTAAAAAAATAGAAGAGACACACACACATTTGCACTTACATGCACATCAGCATAAGGAACATTTCCATCAAAACTTTACCAAGTATAAACATAAAAAGCCTGATATAGTTATCTCATACAGAAAACGTAAGTCATGTCCAATCACAGAGGTTTGCAGCTCTGCAAGTGTGAACATCTCTACCAAAATCAGCTTGAAGAATATTTATAGACAGCTGCTTCAAGACCAACCACTCCACCACCCTGATTATAAATTCATCTTTTTAACCAATAATTATTTCTGTACTTGATGATGTTAGTAAACGTTTGAGTTTCAATCTGGAAAATATCATCCAGCAGCTTTTAAGTGTTTATTGCTTTATCTGCCTCTCTGCTCTAAACCCAAATTCTTGGTTCCTTTGTAGGGTCATCACAAAGTAGCACTTCTTTATCTCATGCAATCTCTACTACATTCAATAGCCTCTCATCATAACGCTGCCTCTTACATGTCAGCAGCAGCAATGGCAACTTCTGCCTACATCATTCTGGATAAAATTCTATCGAACAATTGCTTTCTTTAACACAGCCTTGCAATCCTTCCATTCCCAACCGTGAAGTTTCAGATTCATCCCCACCACACAACATCCTAATATTTTCTCCTTTACTACTACAGCACCAGGCGGACCAAAGTCTTGTCTGTGAATTAGGTAGGTGGAAACTGAAAGATCCCCATCAAACACACACGCATGCACACACACACACACACACACATGCACGTGCACGCACATACACATATGTACCACCATCACCACCACCACCACCATCATCACCATCGCCACCGCCATCATCATCATCATCATCATCACACTGCCGTCGCTGTCGCCATCGCCATCGCTGTCGCCATCGCCATCGCTGCCGCCGATGCTGCCACTGCTGCAGCTGCTGCCGCTGTTGCCGCTGCTACCGCCGCCACCACCGGCGCAAATACCACCACCACCACCACCATCATCATTTTAGTGTCTATTTTTCCATAGTTGTATGAATCAGATGGAGTTTATTTGAGGCAGATTTTCTAATAACTGGATGCCCTTACTGTTATTAAACCTCACCTGTTTCCAAGTAAAGTAATTTTTCCCTTTAGCCAAAGATATTCTTGCAGGACACTGGAAATGGATGACACTACTTATATAACAATGACACTCGTGATGTCAAGGACACACACACACACACACACACACATGCACGCATGCACACACACACATGCACGCATGCACACACACACATGCACGCATGCACACACACACTAGACATATAATGATATATATATATATATCATCATCATCATCATCATCATTTAACGTCCGCTTTCCATGCTAGCATGGGTTGGACGATTTGATTGAGGACTGGTGAAACCGGATGGCTACATCAGGCTCCAATCTAATCTGGCAGAGTTTCTACAGCTGGATGCCCTTCCTAACGCCAACCACTCAGAGAGTGTAGTAGGTGCTTTTACGTGTCACCCGCACGAAAACAGCCACGCTCGAAATGGTGTCTTTTATGTGCCACCCGCACAAGAGCCAGTCCAGGGGCACTGGCAACGATCTCGCTCGAAAACCCTACAAAGGCCAGTCAGGCGGTACTGGCAACGGTCACGCTCAAGATGGTACATCTTATGTGTCACCCGCACAAGAGCCAGTCCAGGGGCACTGGCAACGATCTCACTTGGCTTGCCGGGTCTTCTCACGCACAGCACATTTCCAAAGGTCTCGGTCAGTAGTCATCGCCTCGGTGAGGCCCAATGTTCGAAGGTCTTGCCTCACCACCTCAGCCCAGGTCTTCCTGGGCCTACCTCTTCCACGGGTTCCCTCAACTGTTAGGGTGTGGCACTTTTTCACGCAGCTATCCTCATTCATTCTCACCACATGTCCAAACCAGCGCAATCGTCTCTCTTGCACACCTCAGCTGATGCTTCTTATGTTCAGCTTTTCTCTCAAGATACTTACACTCTGATGGGTATGCACATTGACATTACACATCCAGTGGAGCATACTGGCTTCATTCCTTGCGAGCTTACGCATGTCCTCAGCAGTCACAGCCCATGTTTCACTGCCATGTAGCATGGCTGTTCGTACACATGCGTCATACAGTCTGCCTTTTACTCTGAGTGAGAGTCCCTTTGTCGCCAGCAGAGGTAAGAACTCTAAACTTATTCTAGCAGCTACACTTTCAGCGCACCCACCCCCACTACTAACTTGGTCACCCAGATAGCGGAAGCTATCAACTACCTCTAGTTTTTCTCCCTGGAATGAGATAGAAGTTGTTTCCTGTTTGTTTACAGTGTTTATTGCACCTGAACATCTGCCACATACAAAAACTAACTTCGTAGTTAATCTGCCTTTGATATTGCTGCACCTCTTATGTGTCCGTAGCTTGCACCGGGTACATATTATAGAGCTACTACCTACTCCTTTTCTGCATACTGAGCAGGGCCATCTTCCTGAAGGGGTTTGTGTTTTATCTAACTTCCTACTTATTAGGATTTTGGTTTTTGCTAGGTTGACTCTAAGGCCCTTTGTTTCTAGTCCTTGCTTCCATACCTGAAACTTCTCCTCTAGTTCTGATAGTGACTCCGCAATTAGTGCAAGGTCATCAGCATAGAGGAGCTCCCAGGGGCAACCTGTCTTGAATTCCTCTGTGATTGCCTGGAGGACTATGATAAATAGGAGGGTCTGAGGACGGAACCTTGGTGAACCCCTACCTCTACCCGGAATTCATTACTGTACCCATTTCCAACCCTCACCTTACTGGCAGCATCTCTGTACATGGCTCGCACAGCTCTCACTAACCATTCTTCTATCCCAAGTTTCCTCATTGACCACCAGATAAGGGATCGGGGGACCCTGTCAAAGGCTTTCTCCATGTCAACGAAGGCCAGGTACAGAGGTTTATCCTTGGCTAGGTATTTCTCCTGCAGCTGTCTCACTAGAAATATGGCATCAGTGATGCTTTTACCTGGCACGAACCCAAACTGCATCTCATCTAAATTGATTCGCTCCCTAATTAGTTGGGCTATGACCCTCTCCGTAATTTTCATAACCTGTTCTAACAGCTTGATGCCTCTGTAATATACATACACACACACATATATTTATTTATATAAGGGCATTACTATACATGAATGCCTCACGCTAAGAGGGACTCTAAGGTCAAACTATCAAGAGTCCCTCTTAGCGTGAGGCATTCATGTATAGTAATGTCCTTATATAAATAAATATATTTTGGGGAATAAATGATGGATTTTTCCCTTATGATGTTTTTTCATGCTAGCTACTTGATAAATTCTTATAAAAAGACTTTATTCTATTATTGAAGTATATATTAATTACAGAGGCATCAAGCATACAAATAATTACAGAGGTATCAAGCTGTTAGATCAGGTTATGAAAGTTACAGAGAGGGTCATAGCCCAACTAATTAGGGAGCGAATCAATTTAGATGAGATGCAGTTTGGGTTTGTGCCAGGTAAAAGCACCACTGATGCCATATTTCTAGTGAGACAGCTGCAGGAGAAATACCTAGCCAAGTATAAACCTCTGTACCTGGCCTTCGTTGACATGGAGAAAGCCTTTGACAGGGTCCCCCGATCCCTTATCTGGTGGTCAATGAGGAAACTTGGGATAGAAGAATGGTTAGTGAGAGCTGTGCGAGCCATGTACAGAGATGCTGCCAGTAAGGTGAGGGTTGGAAATGAGTACAGTAATGAATTCCGGGTAGAGGTAGGGGTCCACCAAGGTTCCGTCCTCAGCCCCCTCCTATTTATCATAGTCCTCCAGGCGATCACAGAGGAATTCAAGACAGGTTGCCCCTGGGGACCTTGCACTAATTGCGGAGTCACTATCAGAACTAGAGGAGAAGTTTCAGGTGTGGAAGCAAGGACTAGAATTGAAGGGCCTTAGAGTCAACCTAGCAAAAACCCAAATCCTAATAAGTAGGAAGGTAGATAAAACACAAACCCCTTCAGGAAGATGGCCCTGCTCAGTATGCAGAAAAGGAGTAGGTAGTAACTCTATAAGATGTACCCGGTGCAAGCTATGGACACATAAGAGGTGCAGCAATATCAAAGGCAGATTAACTACGAAGTTAGTTTTTGTATGTGGCAGATGTTCAGGTGCAATAAACACTGTAAACAAACAGGAAACAACTTCTATCTCATTCCAGGGAGAAAAACTAGAGGTAGTCGATAGCTTCCGCTATCAGGGTGACCAAGTTAGTAGTGGGGGTGGGTGCGCTGAAAGTGTAGCTGCTAGAATAAGAATAGCTTGGGCAAAGTTTAGAGAGCTCTTACCTCTGCTGGCGACAAAGGGACTCTCACTCAGAGTAAAAGGCAGACTGTATGACGCATGCATACGAACAGCCATGCTACATGGCAGTGAAACATGGGCTGTGACTGCTGAGGACATGCGTAAGCTCGCAAGGAATGAAGCCAGTATGCTCTGCTGGATGTGTAATGTCAATGTGCATACCCGTCAGAGTGTAAGTATCTTGAGAGAAAAGCTGAACATAATAAGCATCAGTTGTGGTGTGCAAGAGAGACGATTGCACTGGTTTGGACATGTGGTGAGAATGAATGAGGATAGCTGCGTGAAAAAGTGCTACACCCTAACAGTTGAGGGAACCCGTGGAAGAGGTAGGCCCAGGAAGCCCTGGGCTGAGGTGGTGAGGCAAGACCTTCGAACATTGGGCCTCACCGAGGCGATGACTACTGACCGAGACCTTTGGAAATGTGCTGTGCGTGAGAAGACCCTGCAAGCCAAGTGAGATCGTTGCCAGTGCCCCTGGACTGGCTCTTGTGCGGGTGGCACATAAGATGTACCATCTTGAGCGTGACCGTTGCCAGTACCGCCTGACTGGCCTTTGTAGGGTTTTCGAGCGAGATCGTTGCCAGTGCCCCTGGACTGGCTCTTGTGCGGGTGGCACATAAAAGACACCATTTCGAGCGTGGCTGTTTTCGTGCGGGTGACATGTAAAAGCACCCACTACACTCTCTGAGTGGTTGGCGTTAGGAAGGGCATCCAGCTGTAGAAACTCTGCCAGATTAGATTGGAGCCTGGTGTTGCCATCCGGTTTCACTAGTCCTCAATCAAATCGTCCAACCCATGCTAGCATGGAAAGCGGACGTTAAACGATGATGATGATGATGATGATATATATATATATATATATATATATATATATATATATATATATATATATATATATAATATATAAAAGTATGTATATGCACATATAGGAGTGTATAAGCATATTTAGTGTGTTTTTGTACATTCAGATGTTGGAATTCATTCACTGAGGAAATGGTTTGGGGAGAAAATTCTCTTCATTAGACAATACGTGTGAAAACACACTGGGACATGAACAACATCACTGGATCACAGAGGACACATGCATTTCTGAGTTGATACATTTTTCATCAGTTATCAACTCAGAAACAGTCGTTCATAGCCCACTAAAAATGGTTGTTCTTATAAATCATCATCATCATCATCATCATCATCATCATCATCATCATCATTGTTTAACGTCCGCTTTCCATGGTAGCATGGGTTAGACGATTTGACTGAGGACTGGTGAAGCCAGATGGCAACACTAGGCTCCAATATGATTTGGCAGAGTTTCTACAGCTGGATGCCCTCCCTAACTCCAACCACTCAGAGAGTGTAGTGGGTGCTTTTACGTGCCACTGGCATGAGGGCCAGTCACACTGTACTGGCAACGGCCACACTCAAGATGGTGTATTTTATGTGCCACCAGCACAAGAGCCAGTCCAGGGGCACTGGCAACGATCTCGCTCGAAAATCCTACGAAGGCCAGTCAGGCGGTACTGGCAACGACCACGCTCAAAATGGTGTATTTTATGTGCCACCCGCACAAACAGCAAATAGTACATTTGCTGATGTGTGTATTGAGGTGCTAAAGTATTATTGAGGGACAGGTAGAAGTGTCTTACTATGAAAGAGATGCATGGCTGCTTTGCATTAAGTCAGAGTAGGTGGGAATAGCTGGGAAGAAGGTAAAGATGTTGGTGATGAGATGTTAGAGCATACATGAGTATAAGAGAGAATATACACTATGGATGGTTAAGTGTGGGTGAATAGGTTCTTAGAAGTATGAAAAGAGAGTGAGAGGGTGGCAGGTGGTTAGAGATGGAGAATGAGGTTAACATTGAGAAAGGTACAAGGATGGGGTGTGTGCTCAATGGTAAATATCAGTACAGGATAAGGTAAGAAAAACAGTTTAGGAAGGAGGTGATAAATTGTAGTACCAGAAGGGTGGTGAGCAGTAGTACAATAAACCTGTAAAAAGATTAGAAAATAGAGAAAGCCTGTAGATAGATAAGAAAATCAGGAGGTGATGCATGAGTGAATGGAAAGTAAAAGGGGGAGATAAATGTGCAGGGACAGAGATAGAGATCAGAGGTGACTATAGTTAGCAGGAGGAACAGGGGTAGGTGGGGGAGCATTGAAGGCAGGTATGAGTAGGAGTTGGAAATTATATTAATAGCAGATATAAGAGGGCATCAAAGATGAGATAAGGCAGCCCTAAAGAAGGAGAGATACTGCAGGCACAGCAAGGGGAGACCTGTGGAGAATAAAGGATAACGTTGGGAATGAGAGATGTATGTTAAAAAAATGTGGCTCTAGGGAGAGGAGAAGGTAACTAGTAGCTCAAAGAGGAAGAAATATCTGCTGTCATAAGATTGCAGCAGCTGAACAGTGCCATTGCTAGAAGAATGGTGGAGAGATGAGTGTTAGGAAAGATGTGAGGAGGAGAAAGCTTGATGGGATTTGATTGGCTGCTGGGGCAGGGTCCAGTAAGCATTTAGATATAAACCTAGTGCTTTTACAACCTCATTTTCTGTGTGACAGACAAGTCTTCTAAAGTACAGTGGAACACTTACCATTTTGGTCCTTTGTCTCCTCTGTGAGACTTAATATCTCAAGTTAAGCCTACTACTACACTGTTTCACAGTTACATCCATTTGTTTTTAGATTGTTTTAATTTATTTTGAGATTATTTTAATTTTTATTTTGAAAGGTAAAGAAGGTGCAGAAGTGGCTGCGTGGTAAGTAGCTTGCTTACCAACCGCATGGTTCCTGGTTCCTGGCACCTTGGGCAAGTGTCTTCTACTATATCCTCGGGCCAACCAAAGCCTTGTGAGTGGATTTGGTAGACGGAAACTGAAAGAAGCCCGTCGTATATATGTATATATATATGTATATGTATGTGTGTTTGTGTGTCTGTGTTTGTCCCCCCACCATCGCTTGACAACCAATGCTGGTGTGTTTACGTCCCCATAACTTAGCGGTTCAGCAAAAAGAAACCGATAGAATAAGTACTAGGCTTACAAAGAATAAGTCCTGGGGTCGATTTTCTCGACTAAAGGCGGTGCTCCAGCATGGCCGCAGTCAAATGACTGAAACAAGTAAAAGAGTAAAAGAGTAAGGTTCCATGTCACTGAAATGCGCTGAGACATGATACTCTCTCCAGTTACAGCATATAATGAGTAGAAATCTTATATAACTAACAAGTGACTGCTGTTTGTTCAACTTTTCAGCGTATTGACTGATGACTTCCACATATTCCTGGATTTGAGGAAGTAAGTTGTGTTGACACCAATGGTGCATTTGAATGGTTTAAATGACATAACCATTCCATTTAGTAATATTAGCTTTGATAAAGTTGTCAGTGCTTCCACAACCAACTCAAACTTGCATTGAGAAATTGTTAATTACAATATTAATGAGTGGATAAGATAAAGGATACTCCAATAATGCTGGAAATTCAAAGCTGAAGAATTTAATGCACTGAAGATTAGTTTATAATCTGGTTATAAAGGAACCCTATTGGTTTATTATGTGATTTGCACACCTGAGAGAAAAAAGGGCCTTTTTTCTTAACTGTATAACATATTTAATTTCTTGTTTGATATTTTCTATACTCATCACAAATGAAAATTTCTGTGGAGCAGCTGGTTAAGTAGTTTTTATCTGGGTGTCTCTTAACAGTTAAAAATGATGTAAAGGCTAATGTGCTTTAGAATTATGTTTAATTCCCTGGTTTGTGACACTTGTTTCCAAGTCCAGTATTTCATTTTTACAGTCTGAATCTTATATTGGTTGATATTATTCTATAAATAAAGGCATCCATTATTGGATTTTTCATATACAGTTCAGATAAAACTGCCTATAGTTGCATTCTTTAGCTAGGAGTTTTAATGAAAATACTGATCCAGGAATTTAGATGGATATTTATGAGTTCACAGGTTTAGCTTGTTATCATTTAAACTGGCCAAATCTGGCTCAAATATTCCACCTGTTTCATGTTCAAACTGGTCAGATCTAACCTCTCACACCTACCTTACAATGTCATTCTAAAAGTAAACAGTTGCACCTTTGAAATCTTAAAGCTACAAGATAATGCATGATTAATTCTACACTATGTGAATAAATAAGCATTATATTTGACAGAATAATCTGAATGCTAAAATGCTAATGTAGATATCATTTCAGCGATTTATTGTATCACAATTGTTAGAATCTCCAATAAATTGACATACTTTGTGAGATATGAAAATTACAAAAGCATACAGTCTGTTGATATCAAAAACGGATATGTGAGATCTTTCTCCAGTCAATTTTTATTCTAGCAACTATATTTTCAGAACATACTCCTCCACTGCTGATTAGGTAACCTTGGTAACTGAAATTATCTAATACCACTAAGGATCCTTCTGGGCATTCAAGAAAATATATTCCCTGTGTAGTCTTAGTGCTTTCTTGGTCCTGTGCATTGACCACTCTATGTTAATCTTCCTGTAATTCCACTTCACTTCCTATGTAACCATTGTATGCAGTGGGTAAAACAAACTGAATTCCTATCTACATCTTTTCTACACATTGAACAGAGCCAATACATACATACCTTGGATCTAGGTTAGAAACTGGCTTTTTCTCTGTTGACAAGAAATCTTGAAATAAAGCTGAATAATGATATGCATACATACATACATACATACAGCACATAAATACATATGCATGCATCTAGACATGAAAATATATACATAAAAACGCATCCATAAAGCAAACATACAAATCTGCGCATAAATACATATGCATACGCCTAGACGTGAAAATATATACATAAAAACACATCCATAAAACAAAACATACAAATCTGCGCATACACTAACACCAAATACTGCACACACACACACACACACACACACACACACATATGCACAAATACCTAAATGATGTTGATAAAAGTTCCAATGAAGGAGCCTTGAATCTATGTTAGAGTCCGGCTCTTTCTCTATGGACAAGAAATACAGAAATGAAACTGATTGATGACATACATACATACATACATACACACATACATACATACATACATACACACACACATACATACATACATACATACATGCATACATACATACATACATACATACATACATACATACATACATCTTGATATTGTGCACTGGTTGCAAACAGACATTACGGTCACAAAAGTGGTGATGTTTGTTTACAATTTCCTGTTTTTCTGTGAAAACACATCCATACTCCAGGAAAATATTGGTTCACTTGGAAACAGGTAAGGTCTGGTGATAGGAAGAGTATTTAGCCTCAGAAAATCTGCCTCAAAGAATACCATCTGACGCAAAGAGGCACAGAAAAAAGATGTAGAAATGATGATGATGATGATGATGATGACGACGACGACGACGATAAGGAGGAGGGGAGGAGGAGGAGGAGAATGATGATGCTGATGGGGATAACAATGACGATTTGTGCTGACATCTTATTTTCAAAGATAAATCTGTTATCTCTTTGAGTTTATCTAGCATTTAGTCGATATAACTGTGCCTATGACAATTTAGCAACACCATGTATCTTTGTAGTGTTTGTTATTTTTGAAACCATGGAGACCATTTTCATAATAGACCAGAAGATTCAAGTGCCATGAGATGCTGGAGCTAAAAACATTGTTTCCTCCTTTTAACCTTTCCTTCTTTTTTTTGTTTGTTTACAACCATTCTTTATAAAAAGAAGTAAAAAAATAGATAAAGCATTTAATGAAAATATTTTCACTGATACATTATCACCAAATAAGTTATATTTTATAAAAGTCAATAAATTCAAAAGAATTCAATTAGGAATAAAATAAATGGTTATGCGTCCAAAAAAAAAAAGAATGTGGAAACAGAACAAAACATAAACTAGAGAATAGAAACAATTTTGGAGCAATTACTACAGAATTTTTTGTCAGTAAACATAGATCAGAGAAAATAATGTTATTTACTGGCCTCTCCCGTTAACAATTGAGACATAAAATTATAAGTTATTGATAGTTCTACATTGGTGTAATAGTGTTATTTTTGCAAGACTTTTCTTGCAAGTTGTTTAAATTGTTACTTTATAATAATTGACAATCATAACATGAACATGTTTACTGCAACAACAATTCAATGGAACGGCTACGTTTTATACAAACACATATATACATATGTGTGTGTTTGTGTATTAATGATTAATGTACACAATATACATACATACATGCATATATATATATATATGTCTTCATATATGTATATATATATATATGTCAAACATAAATTGAAAACAGAACACAAAGGATATCGCAGTATATATATATATATATATATATATATATATATATATATATATATATATATATATATATATATATATATATATACACATATATATATACAGGGTGCGGTGAATAAACTGTCGTCTAAACTATGCAAAAATGAAAATAACAGTGAAATCTCATTTTAACAGATATATTTACTAAAATTACATAAAAATACCTTGAAGTACTAAAGAGTAAATTTATTCAATAAAATCACCATCGGCTTCAACCATGGCCTCTAGACAACTTTGGAATCTTCCACAACTCTTCTGAATGTTCTCCTTGTTTAAGTTGGTGAATGCTGAAATGTTCGTATTGGAGCTTCCTGCATAAATGCCAAGCAGTACACCATGTCATTTCTGAATTTCTGGCAGAACAAATTCCACCATGGTGGTGTTTTTTTCACAGACGGTACCCAGCTGACCCTACTATACTGTGTAGTCAACAAGATTGAAAACAAGTGATGCGCATGCATGAAATTAAAAATGTCAAATGACGACAATTTACCCATCACACCCTGTATATATATTGATACATACATACATACATACATACATATATACATATATATATACAGGGTGAGCCAAAAGTAGGTGGACAGTAAAAAAACACAAAAAACATAGTTGCAACATAGTTATAATAAACAATTGCATTAATATAACTGATACATAAACCTATTCCAAATACTGTCCACCTACTTTTGGCTCACCCTGTATATATATATATATATAAGAATTTAAGGATTGGAGAAAACGCATGTTATAATTGCATACTTTATTCCTACATATGTTTCAAAGGATTACAACCTGTGTGATCCATAGGGATCTTTGATATTAAAATTGTAACCTTCTCATATATATATATAAATATATATATATATATATATATATATATATATATATATATATATATATATATATATATATCATCATGATCGTTTAACATCCACTTTCCATGCTTGCATGAGTTGGACAGTTTGACTGAACTGGTGAGCCAGGAAGCTGCACCAGGCTCCAATCTTTTCTGGCAAGGTTTCTACAGCTGGATGCCCTTCCTAATTCGGAACCATGTGGTTGGGAAGCAAGCTTCTTACCACACAGCCACTCCTGTGCCTATGAAAGGATTTGGTAGATATTTTTGGAAATGTAATGTGTGGATGCTGAAGCTGAATTAAATGGTGAATGGTGAGTTGGTGGATTAAAACGAACAGAAACACAAGGTGAAAGCAGTAAAATGTATTATTTATACTTTTGTTCAGATACATTTATTGTGTAGTCAGTCCCAAATAATAATTTCATTGTAAAATGCATTATTTAAAAAAAAATATTAATTGCTTTTATATGTTTCTAAATTATTGTTACAGTAACAAATGAATAAAGTGAAAAGTTTGGTGCTGTCTTGCGCTGACAATTCATTTTGAATTTTGCAGTTCACTCATTACTGTGTGTGTGTGTGTGTATGTGCATGCGTGCATGTGTGTGCGTGCATGTGTGTGTTAAAGGTGAAATACTAAACTTATTTATTTTTTGCATTGTTAAGTGAGCTTCATTCCTTTGCTATTGCTTTACAAGACCTTATATAAAATAATCAATAATCTGAAATTGTCCGATGTCACTTAAAAGGTATGCTGTAGCCCAACTGAATGTTATTGGGGTCATATAACAGTGCCAAAACCAAGGCAGTCTCATCATCATCATCATCATCATCTTAATGTTCATTTTTCAATGCTTGGATGGGTGAGAATATTGGAAATGTATGATTCTGAATATTGTATGACAATGACAATCATTTGCAGCTATCACATGATGTCAAAACAAAGAGACACATACACACATGCATACATACATACATACATACATACATACATACATACATGTATGCATTGGGTCATCCTATAAATAATGCAGTTTTTCATACTTCTTTTATTTTTCAAAATTAAGATAAACAAACTTCTTTTTAAATCTAAAATATACTCTCCTTCATTTTCTACAATGCTCTTCCATCTATCTTGTAGACTTGCAAGGCCCCACTTCCAAAATTCCCATGTCTGTGATGAAAAATACTCCTCCATTACTGTTCTGACCTCATCTATAGAATTTATATTTTTTCCATCGAAATGATTTTGAAAACTGCGGAATAAATGATAATCAGATGGGGCAATGTCTGGTGAATATGGTGGGTGGAACATCGTTTCTCAGTCAAACTGCTCCAGCCTTTGGAATCTCATCCTCGTTGTATGTGGCCAAGCATTATCCTGATGGAAGACTACCTTTTGTCATATATATCTTTTATCTCTAATGTTTTATTTGTTTCAGTCTTTGGACTGCAGCCATGCAGGGATACCACCTTGAAGGATCTAATTGGATATATCAACCTCTGTATTTATTTTTTTAAAGCCTGGCACTTATTCTATTGGTATCCTTTTGTTGAACTACTGAGTTACAGGTATGTAAACAAACCAACACCAGTTGTCTACTGGTGGTGGGGGACAAACACAAGCACAAAGACAGACAGACAGACATACACACAAACACACACAATGGGCTTCTTTCAGTTTCTGTCTATCAAATACACTTACAAGGCTTTGTCGGCCTGGGGCTTTAGTAGAAAACTTGCCCAAGGTATCACACAGTGGGACTGAACTCATGATCACATGGTTGGGAAGTAAACTTCTTACCACACAGTTATGCTTTCAAGATTGTACCGAAATTATTACAGAAGTGGGTACAATTCTGTATTAATTGACATAAGTTGTGCTTCATTTTTTCTGATCTGATGACAAGGGATGAAGTATAGATGCATCTGTATGGTCTGTAAATAAAGGTTGAATCCATTGATGGGCATCACATTTCAGTCTAAGAAGTTCAAGAGCCAATACTTAGCACAAATGCTGACTGTTTTGGCATGAAAAGGGCTTCATTCTCTTTGATCTTCTGGAGCATGGTTGCATTTAGAGAAGCCAACAGGCTTAGAGAAGCCAATAAGAATCTAAGAATGATACACTGCAAATGTGAAGTGTTCTGGATTGTGGAACAGTGTGTGTGAGAGAGAAGTGAGACATCATTGGTGAAAAGTGCATGATGAAAGCATACTCACTTTCAATATAGAAGACAAACATGTGACATAGAGTTACTATTATAAGTGACTTCTGAACGTGGAGAGTGAATGGAATATGGAGGGGCAACCTCATGCTAACTCTACAGGGAAACCACCAATGCAAGCTGATAGCAGCACAGTAGATAAAGCCATTAAGGACATAAAGAAAGGGAAAGCTGTGGATTCATTGAGGATAGTTGCAGAAATATTCAAAATATCTGGTGAGGTAGGATATATGATTGCCACTCAAATAGTTAGATCAAATGAGGCAAGGAGTCTTATCTAATGGCAAGAGTTGTCATATCATTGTAAACAGTTACATAGGCAAAGGAGATGCCTTGGAGAGGGACTTGATCTGTAACTGAGTAGACCTAGATGAGATGTAATTTGGCTTCTTGCCAGAAGAGGGGTCTTCATAATGAAGCAACTGTTGGAGAAATAATTGGCTAAGAATTAATCACTATTCCTGGCATTCATTGACTTGGAGAAAGTGTTTGACTCAGTAATTAGGTGGCCATGGGGGCTGTACAAACTATGTACAAAGATGTAGTGAAAGTCAATAAAGATTTCAATGATGAGTTTCAGTGACCTCTAATTCATTATTGTCATACAGACCATCACTGAGGAGTTAAAGATTGGATGTCCATGGGAGCACCTATTTTTTGAAGGCCTAGTTGTCATAGTTGAATCTATAGAGAATTTAGAGATGAAATTCTCAGCATGGAAGTTAAACTTAAAAGTGAAAAGCCTCACGATTAACTTACCAAAGATAAACTCAACATGCTGAGCACAATGTCAGCTATGGACACACAAGAGGTGTAGTGGAATTACAGGTAAACTAACAGAGAATACAAACTTCATATGTGACAGATGCACTAGAGGACCACATACTATGAGCACAAGGGGAATAAATTTCCATAAATGCCTAGATAGTTTACAAGAAGTAGTTGACTGCTTTTGTTTCACATGGGATGTATTTAACAGGTGAGGTGGGCTGCTCCAAATGTATAATAACAGGTTGGAAAATGTTCAGGGAGCTATTACTGCTGCTGACAAGGGTCTTCTCCCTCAGAGTGAAGAAGAGATTGTATGAGGCTTGCATCAGAACTGCATTGTTGCATGATAGTGAGACCTGAGCCTTGAATGCAGAAGACTTAAGAAGTCTTAGTGATTATTGGTTAAAATAATGCAAAGTTACAAATTATGCTCTCAACACTTATTGCTAAATCAGCTGAGATGTATAATTACTAAACATAATATTGTTAGAATGAACAGGTGACAGTAGTGACCATCATGGAGATGGTTCCATTACAGTCACCTGTTCATTCTGACAATATTAATTTTAATAGTTACACCTATCTGATGATTTGACAGTTAAGTGCTGATTATGTAATTTGTAATTTTGTATACTGTATCCAATTATCAACTCATGTTAATGAAATATATATAAAATGATGGTATAAATATATAACTTATAAACAATATCTTATGTTTTGTTCTTTTCTATATATATATATATATATCATCATCATCATCATCATCGTTTAACGTCCGCTTTCCATGCTAGCATGGGTTGGACGATTTGACTGAGGACTGGTGCAACCGGATGGCTACACCAGGCTCCATATATATATACCCTCTTGCAAACTACCTTGTCGACGAGTGACAGGGACCTTCTCTTTGTGGCTGGAGACTTCAATGGTCATGTCGGACGTCGTGCTGGAGGCTTCCATGGCATACATGGAGACTATGGCTTCGGTTCCCGCAACGAGGAGGGAACCAGACTGCTGGAGTTCTGTGATGCAACCGATCTTATGGTCTGCAATACCAACTTCAGGAAACCTGCCAGTCACCTAGTCACCTACCGCTCCGGCAGACACTCTAGCCAAATCGACTACATCCTCGCCAGAAATAGGGAAAGAGGGCGGCTTATAAATGCCAAAACCTACCCTGGCGAAGAATGTACCCCACAACATAGATTAGTAGTTAGCGACTTTGGGATCAAGGCAAAATGGGTGCCCAGAATTAGACAGGCTTGGAGGAGAAGGGTGTGGAAGCTTAAAGACCCTGCAAACGGACAGAGACTTAGAGACAAGTTACTTGAAGCATTTAACGAAATAGAAGGGGATATAGCATCATACAACGTGGAAGACAATTGGAGATTTCTGCGGGACAACCTGTTGAAAGCCACCGACCAGATTTGTGGGTGGTGTAAGGTCCCCTCCCGACCCAGAGTAACGTGGTGGTGGAACAAGGAGGTAGACAGGGCTATTAGACAAAAGAAACAGGCTTGGAAGGACTGGAAGAACGGTGGTAGCAGGGAATTGTACCAATGTGCCAGAAGGGAGGCTAGGCGACAGGTTTATTTAGCCAGAGGGGAAGCAGATAAGGAAAGATTTGCCAATGTTCTGCGCCGTGAGGACCAAAGACTCGAGGTATTTTGTGTTGCAAGACAGTGTAGGAGAGAGAATAGTGATGTTGTAGGAGAGAAATGTGTTCGCATGGATGATGGTACGCTTGCATTAAATGAGGATGCAAAGAAAGAGGTCTGGAGATGCCACTACGATAGATTGCTTAATAAAGAGAATGAATGGGAGAAAGAGAGCCTGCCGTATGTCGACCCAATAGAGGGACCAGCTATCCGAGTTGATAGTACCAGGGTAGATAAAGCAATTAAGAGTATGAAGACCGGGAAAGCCCCCGGCCCATCAGGAATCACTGCAGAGATGCTCAAAATATCTGGCAGTGTTGGCTATAGCCTAGTCACCCGTATTACGAACCAGGTGATACACGAAGGAGTCATACCCAATGACTGGTGTAGCAGCATCATAGTCAACTGCTACAAAGGTAAAGGTGACGCTTTAGATACAAATAATTACAGAGGCATCAAGCTGTTAGATCAGGTTATGAAAGTTACAGAGAGGGTCATAGCCCAACTAATTAGGGAGCAAATCAATTTAGATGAGATGCAGTTTGGGTTCTTGCCAGGTAAAAGCACCACTGATGCCATATTTCTAGTGAGACAGCTGCAGGAGAAATATCTAGCCAAGGATAAACCTCTGTACCTGGCCTTCGTTGACATGGAGAAAGCCTTTGACAGGGTCCCCCGATCCCTTATCTGGTGGTCAATGAGGAAACTTGGGATAGAAGAATGGTTAGTGAGAGCTGTGCGAGCCATGTACAGAGATGCTGCCAGTAAGGTGAGTGTTGGAAATGAGTACAGCAATGAATTCCGGGTAGAGGTAGGGGTCCACCAAGGTTCCGTCCTCAGCCCCCTCTTATTTATCATAGTCCTCCAGGCAATCACAGAGGAGTTCAAGACAGGTTGCCCCTGGGAGCTCCTCTATGCTGATGACCTTGCCCTAATTGCGGAGTCACTATCAGAACTAGAGGAGAAGTTTCAGGTGTGGAAGCAAGGTCTAGAATTGAAGGGCCTTAGAATCAACCTAGCAAAAACCAAAATCCTAATAAGTAGGAAGGTAGATAAAACACAAACCCCTTCAGGTAGATGGCCCTGCTCAATATGTAGAAAAGGAGTAGGTAGTAACTCTATAAGATGTACCCGGTGCAAGCTATGGACACATAAGAGGTGCAGCAACATCAAAGGAAGGTTAACTAGCAAGTTAGTTTTTGTTTGTGGCAGATGTTCAGGTGCAATAAAGACTGTAAACAAACAGGAAACAACTTCTATCTCATTCCAGGGAGAAAAACTAGAGGTAGTCGATAGCTTCCGCTATATGGGCGACCAAGTTAGTAGTGGGGGTGGGTGCGCTGAAAGTGTAGCTGCTAGAATAAGAATAGCCTGGGCAAAGTTTAGAGAGCTCTTACCTCTGCTGGCGACAAAGGGACTCTCACTCAGAGTAAAAGGCAGACTGTATGACGCATGCGTACGAACAACCATGCTACATGGCAGTGAAACATGGGCTGTAACTGCTGAGGACATACGTAAGCTCGCAAGGAATGAAGCCAGTATGCTCCGTTGGATGTGTAATGTCAATGTGAATACCCGTCAGAGTGTAAGTATCTTGAGAGAAAAGCTGAACATTAGAAGCATCAGTTGTGGCGTGCAAGAGAGACGATTGCGCTGGTATGGACATGTGGTGAGAATGGAGGAGGATAGCTGCGTGAAAAAGTGCCACACCCTAACAGTTAAGGGAACCCGTGGAAGAGGTAGGCCCAGGAAGACCTGGGCTGAGGTGGTGAGGCAGGACCTTCGTACATTGGGCCTCACCGAGGCGATGACTACTGACCGAGACCTTTGGAAATGTGCTGTGCGTGAGAAGACCCGGCAAGCCAAGTAAGATCGTTGCCAGTGCCCCTGGACTGGTTCTTGTGCGGGTGGCACATGAGATGCACCATTTTGAGCGTGGCCGTTGCCAGTACCGCCTGACTGGCTCCTGTAGGATTTTCGAGCGAGATCGTTGCCAGTGCCCCTGGACTGGCTTGTGTGGGTGGCACATAAAAGACACCATTTCGAGCGTGGCCGTTTTCGTGCGGGTGACACGTAAAAGCACCCACTACACTCTCTGAGTGGTTGGCGTTAGGAAGGGCATCCAGCTGTAGAAACTCTGCCAAATCAGACTGGAGCCTGGTGTTGCCATCCGGTTTCACCAGTCCTCAGTCAAATCGTCCAACCCATGCTAGCATGGAAAGCGGACGTTAAACGATGATGATGATGATATATATATATATATATATATATATAAAATAATATTATGGATAAAAATCCAAATTTACAGGTAAAAACTCAATTAAATTCAATTTATCAAAAATTAAAATTAAATTAAGTTTCACAGTATATAATATATATATATATATAATTTAGAGAAAAGAACCAAAGTTCATGAACTCATCCATGAAAATCCACAGTCACATATAGAGAAAATTAATAAGTAAATACACTATAAAGAAGTATAAAATACAAAGTAATAATCATAAAATAATAATTATAATTATAATTATTATCATCATTATTTTATGATTTTTACTTTGTATTTTATGTACTTCTTTATAGTGTATTTACTTATTAATTTTCTCTATATGTGACTGTGGATTTTCATGGATGAGTTCATGAACTTTGGTTCTTTTCTCTAAATTATATATATATATATATATGTACACAAACACACACACACACACACACACACACACACACAAACTCACATGCACACATAAATATGCATTAACAGCTGTCTCCTTGTCTACAGGAAAAAGATGCAACAAGAAAACATACTTTTTCTTAATGGTATGTCATGTTTATTTAGGAGACATTTTCATTGCTTGAGATTATCTCCCATTCTCATTGGGAATCATATGTAATTGCCATCAGGCATTTGTTCACCTTCTCTTAAAGTAAAGATTGCCTCCACAAAACAAGAATTTATCTTGTATGATATACAGCATGTCTTTCTTTGACTTTGTTACTCAAATTCATACCACTGGCTACTCTGAGTTATTTCTTTTAACTCAAACACACACACACTTGTGTGTGTGTATATATATATATATATATATATATATATATATATATATATATATATATATATATATATATATATATATATATATATATATATATATATATATATATATATATACACATATACATATATACATACATACATATACACCTACATACATATGTATGTATGTATATGTATGTATATGTATATGTATATATATATATATATATATATATATATATATATATATATATATATATATAACCATGGAGCTTTATATTCAATAAATCAATAGAATGTGTGTAAGACTTGGACTGGAAACTGTATATTCTTAGAAGTTACATTTTTATTCTGACAGCTTGAAGCAAAATAGATATATTTCAATCTCTATCTATCTATCTATCTATCTATCTATCTGTCTGTCTGTCTGTCTGTCTGTCTGTCTGTCTGTCAGTCTATCTGTCTAAATACATACATACATACCTACATGCACATGCACGTGCACACACAGAAACACACAAACAAACACACCCACACATGTTTGCATTTATGTTTAATATATGTACATATACACACACTCATCCACATCTATATATGGAAAAATTACTGAGAAAAGGTTCAAAACGAGTCAAGATATTTCTATATACATCTATATTTTTTGTTTAATCAAAACGAGTTTAACTTTTTAATATAAGGGGGTTAGTTTTATTTTCTGTATTTACATATATGGAAATAACAATTTAAAAACATGTTTACACATAATAAATGCTTTCGTATTATAGTTTATCTGAAAATATATTGGTGTATGTATTCATAATGTAAGTTTGACATATAACGGAAGTGAAAAAGATGGAAGGAGAAAAATGGATCGTATGCTACTTTGAGTCTTTTGCATGGAGAAAAGTTTTAATATATACATTGTGTGTTGGGGCTAAAAGAGGCTTTGTTGCAGAAGAACCAACCAAAATCCTGTTTGCACTGATATTTAACTTATCAACGTTTTTTTTCATGTGCATAAGCCATGCGTGAATTACTCTTTTCACTCTGGGATCAATTCCCACTAAATTCAACATCATCTTTTATCCTTTCAAAGTTGATAATAAAAAAAAAAGAAAAGTTTCCAGGCTGTGGGACTGGCAGGAGTGTTATACCCATCAGATGTGCTGTCTTAGAGTATCTGTACTGGCTTGCTGCATTCTGAGTTCATATTCCACTTAATCACTGAAACTGCAATGCTTCTGTCAGGAGTTGCAAATGACACATAGTATCAATAATTTGAAAATTAATGGAAACAAACTATCCTTGGCTCAGTTGAAAGATTGACTGCAATCGCCACTACACACACACACACACACACACACACACACACACACACACACACACACACACACACACACACACACACACATACACACACACACACACACACACACACACACACATCATCATCATCATCATCATCATCATCTGCATCATCACTTAAAGTCTATTTTCTGTGCTGGCATGGATTGAATGATTTGACAGGATCTAGTGACCTACAGAGCTGTGTCAAGCTTCAATGTTACCGTCAGCATGTTTCTATGGTTGGCTGTCTTTCCTAATGCCAACCACTTTTACTGTACAAGGTTCTTTTTCTGTGATACCAGCACTTAGCTGTGAAGTTGCTAAGTAACTTGCAAGACAAAAAAGAGAAAGGAAAAAGAAAAAGCCCACTTGACTGAGTGGGAGTGTACTTGAGAGGTCAAGGGAGTGATTGTATTCCAGGTGTTGAAGGCTAAAGTATGGTAGAGGTACAAGCATGGGGTGTCTTGCTATAGGAAAGAAACATGGCTACTCCACATTATTCGAAGGCAGATGGGAATAGCTGGAAGGGAGATAAAGATTGTAGAGTTGAGGTTTGAGAGCATACTCCCAAGGTACAAGAGGATGAGTATAAAGGAGAGTATTGACCAGTGATTCTCAAACGCTTTATTCTGGTGGATCCCAGAATAGCCATTCGATATTTAAAAGCTATTTTGTTTTTCACATGTTTACTTGTGCAAGCTTGCAATAGCACTCACTGAGAGAACATGTTTCAGTGGCTGGAAACATGATAAACTATGTTAAACATGTTAAACTGTGTAAAACATTAAAAAAAGGAACCTAGCTGTTTCTTACAATAGACACATCTAAAGCAAACATTTATGAACCCTGAAAGCAACTGATTTACTATTTTGCTTGCATAGAACCCAAAGCTCTTGTATGGACCTCTAGGATTCATATGGATTGTGTTTGAGAGTCACTGATATAGACTGTGGATAAGTGGGAGTAGAGTAACAGAAGGTTAGACAGTGGGTAAGAATGTGGGAGTAGAGTGACAAAGAGTTAGAAATGGGACCACAGGTAAATGTAGTGAGTGATGAACCAGAGCAGGGATATAGTTAATGGTAAATATGAATATGGAGAATGAAGGTAAGAGAGATAGAAGTGGCTTAGGAAGGAGAGGTAACATGCGATGTGCAACCAAGAGAATACCCTCCATCATGCATTTGCCATATTCTGAATGCCTTACTTCCCTGGGTATGGATACATTGAAACTCAGACATCTGGCAGCTGACTTGGCAGACACCCATAAAATTATTAACCATCTTACTAACAATAACTCTGAGCACCTTTTCAAATTCCACCTGTCTAACACCTATGGACATGTTTACAAAGTCAGAAAACAGCACAGCTCCCATGACTTTTGGAAACACTTTTTCACGCTAAGAGTTGCTGAAGTATGGAACAAACTGCCGGCATCAGTTGTTAGTTGTCGGAGCATTGCATTCTTCAGAACTTCCATGCTTCCTGAGATTCGCCAACACTACACCTGATTTTTTCCCCTCCATACACACACAAGCATGTATCTGACTCATACACAGTTCACTTTCCAGACATTTGTACAATACTGCATATGCTTTATGCGCACTTTTGACAAGTTGTAGTGCACCTGAGCACTATACAATAATTTCATCATTATTATATATGCAGCAACACAGAAAGGTGAGGAGCAACTGTATCTTAAATCTGTAGGTAGATCAGAAAGTAGAGAGATGATTGCAAAGTGTGAGAGTAGAGGTGGGAGGAGAGAGGGAGATGAACTGTGTCAGAGATGGAGGTCAGTGATACATTGGGGTAACTATAGTGAGTGGGGCAAAAACTGTGCTAGGGAGGAGGGGCATTGACGTTAATGATAGCAAATAGGAGAGGCATTAAAAATGAAACAGCTGACCTAAGATATAGCTCAGAGGGGTGGAAAATATAACTGAAGGCGCAGGAAAAAGGGCCTATCAGTGGGAAATTAGCATGAGGAGGGATGATGAGAATGAAGGATAAATATATATATATAGATATAAATGCATGTGTATGTATGTGCATGTATATGTATGTATATGTATATGTATGTGTGTGTATGTATATATATGTATATATATTATCATAATATATATACCTAAGAACTAAGGCCTAAGAACTTGTGGCGTAGATCAACATAAAAGGAACTAGAGAAAGGAGGACATTCATGGCAGAGTAAGTACAGAAGCGAGAAATTATGCGACATGGAATTCAATTATAAGTGGCCTATACTCCGCGTTGGAGGGTTAAAGGCAAGAAAGAATATATATAATACATTAAAAATCAGCTTGAATCTTGCTTGCTTGCTTACAATGTTACTCAGCCAAACTGGCGGATAGTGAGAAAATACTATGAATTAAGTTTACCCTGAAATGTTAATACGAACGTAATGAAACAAGTTTCGATTAAATTGGTAAAGTGGCTTTGAAGATATTAGAGATTTTTGGAGTATAAATACCTAAAACAGTGCATAATTGGAAAATGTTCCAAAAATAATCTTCATCCTGAAAGGGAAGGAACTCTTATCTTTCTATTAGACAGTGAATTGACAATGAAATAAGGCGATTTTTTTTTTACAGTGAATGTTTCTATTTTTGCTTTTGTTAAACAATATTTTAATCATTTAGAAATATTTTAAAGTTTATGTGATTTCAAAAATGTAAGTTGTTTGGACAGTAAGTATTTATATTTTAGCTTTTTTTAAACAGACAATATTTTAATGTTTTTTTAAAAATTATTTTCAAGTGAATACCATTACAAACATTTGTTTTTGCATATCTAAAAAATATTCTAAAGTAAAAATGACTCCAAAAATACAGTAAATATTTCATAAAAGACCCGTTCATAACCTCAGTGTGAAATAGTTTTTTTCCATAGGTTTTTTGGAGTGCATTCAATGTATCTCATCTCCAAAGATTTGGTTGCTATTTCTAGCACACTCTACTACCACGTAACAGCTATTTGTGATAAGGGACCCAAAATACCTGTTACGTGGTAGCAAGGTGTGCAAGAAATAGCAGCCAAATCTTTCTTTTTGATGTCACATTCGTTGAAAGCATGCAGAATAACTTGGAAAAGGAAAAACAAATCCACAAAAATAAATTCCGTTGCTGGGTAACTCAGAGTATCCTGGTGACCCAACAAGTCACAGGTAGTCTAGTCTAATATATATATATATATATATATATATATATGTACCCTGGTGTCACACCACTTCCGTTCTGCCGGTCACTCCTTGCAGCAACACCTGTCCATGTTTGGATTGTCCATGCACAGGGGCCATCCGGACTCCTGTTTGCGCCGTGAACAGGGATTAATCTTATCTCTTCGCTCCTTTGCGCCACATGGGCTCAACTCCCCTCCCCTCTTCATCTAACCCCCTTCCCCCTGCCTCTCTCCCCCACCCTCCCTCCTACCACCCATCTCCCCCTCCCCCTCCTGCTCCGACTCCTACTTCTCTGTATGTCTCTTCACCTCTCTTCACTCCTACTTCTCTTCACTCCTATTTCTCTTCACTCCTACCTCTCTTCACTCCTACCTCTCTTCATTCCTACTTCTCTTCATTCCTACTTCTCTTCACTCCTACTTCTCTTCACTCCTACTTCTCTTCCTACTTCTCTTCACTCCCACTTCTCTTCACCCCTACTCCTTCTCTCCTCTCTCTTACTCTCTCTCACTCTCTTACTCTCCCCTCTCTCACTCTTACTCTCTACACTCTTACTCTCTTACTCTCTCACCCTTACTCTCTTACTCTCTCTCACTCTCTTCTCTCTTTCCCTCTCTCTCACTCTGTTCTCTCTCACTCTCTTTCTCTTCCTCTCTTTCTCTTCCTCTTCCTCTCTTTCTCCCCTCTCCCATTCCCACCTTCCCCCCTCTTACATCCACCTTCCCCTTCCCCCCATCCAATTCCTTACACCCACCACCCACCCCTACCTCTACCCCCACCCTCAGCCTAACCCACACTCCACCCATGCCTTCCCCACTTCCCAACACCCTCACATCACATCACACCAACACCCTCACATCATGCCACGCACACACTACAACTGACCAACTCCTTTCTCCCCTCCCCATTTTCACACATACATACATCAAGATCACCAGCATTCTATCTCTCACACACACAGCCCCTCGTTCTTCGATCACCGTTTTTTCTCCCCCTTTGTTATCTCCCCCTTTTCTTAGCTCTCCTGTTTAGTAAAATTTCTAACTTCCGGTCAGCCATTACTATGATTGACCGTTGACTGAACACTATTCAATTTTTTTTCTCCGTGTTTTTCTCCTTGTCTCCGTATTCTTTCTGTTGAAGAGCGTAGCTCGAAACGTTAAAGACTTTCCGTATTCCAGAGCGTCATACTAATACATCCTTTTGTTGTTTACACCACCTGTCCTCGTCTGTTGTTGTTTTTTCGTACATTCTCTCATATATATATGTATATATATATATGTATATATTTATACATGCATTCATATGTGGATGCATGTGTGTATGTATGTGTGCGTGATTGTTTCCTTGCTTTGTATTCATAAGTCTGGTGATAAGGAACATTACATTACTTGCAAACAGGTGAGGGTTAGTGACAAGATGAGCACCTGGCTGTAGAAAATCCACCTCAATAAATTCCATCTTCCCCATGTGAGATAATGAAATTCTAGGCTATCAAACCACATATGCTCATGGTTATTTCACTTAAAATGATAATCTCCTTATCTTTGTTTGAATACATTTTTAAAAAATAATGAAAGATTTAGTAAAATGACTTTCTCATTATTAAGCTGGTGTTTGGAACATTATTTTACATGAAATTTTAAGGGAAGGTTTTAATTTAGGAGGGGGTACTAAAAAGTTCCTGGCCTTAAGAGTATTGTGAAAGGCCTGGTTGGTGGTCCATCCTTCTGAGTTCTTTAACAGGGATTAGAAAAACTGAAAGACCGCTGCAAAAAGTGTGTGAATCTGAGAGAGGAATATGTTGGATAAAATCATAATTAACTGATCCTCCTGTATTTTCTTTTACCCAAAGCCAGGAACTTTCAGCACCCTCTTGTAGGCCACTTTAAAACAGAAAGCTAGTTTCATGATACCAGAGGTGGTTTCAGGAGGGTTGGCATCCATCATAAGGGTTAATACACATTCCACTAGCAGTGAAGTACAGTTCAGAACATTTCAAGCATTTCACAAACATTTAAGCAGACATGCTTTACATATATTGGTTTCAAATTTTAGCACAAGGCCAGCAAGTTCAATGGAAAGGGCAAGTCAATTACTTTAACCCCAGTACTCAGCTGGTACTTATTTTATTGACACTACAAAGATAAAAGCAAAGTTGACCTCAGTGGAAGTTGAACTCAGAACATAAAGCCGGATTAAACTTCACTGAGCATTTTTACAAGCATGCTAACAATTCTTATTTCTTTATTGCCCACAAGGAGCTAAACATAGAGGGGACAAACAAGGGCAGACAAAAGGATTAAGTCGATTACATCGACGCCAGTGCGTAACTGGTACTTAATTTATTGACCCTGAAAGGATGAAAGGCAAAGTCGACCTCAGTGGAATTTGAACTCAGAACATAACGGATGAGGAAGTATCGCTAAGCATTTTGCCCGGCATGCTAACAATTCTACCAGCTTGCCACCTTATGTTTTACATATATTACAAATATGGGATGTGTACTCGCTACAAAATATTGATAGAAGAGTGTTTTTAAAATTTAACATGCCTACATGAATCTAACAAAAACTTCCAAAAGAAGAAATCCTGGAGACCAAATAAAGAAATATTACTAACCAGATGCAACTATTATTAATAAAGGAAATATTTCACTCTTATCAAAGAAAATTGTTACATTCATAAATATTTTACAATGCGTGGCAAATTCATGCATGCAGGAATGAGTATGTACATACATGTGTGAGTGCACACGCACACACACACATGCACACACACACACACACACGCACGCACGTACATGCACACACACACACAGAGATGCACATTCTTTGTTCTTAACCTATAAACCATGTAGTTATATCTATGTAGCTTTATCTTCAATAAATCAATGAAAATGTGGATAAGACTTGAAACATTACATTGGAAACTGTATATTCTTGGAAGTTTTATTTTCATCCTAACAGCTTAAAGGAAGATAAATGTGTTTATATATATACATATATATATATATATATATATATATATATATATATATATATAATAGTGGTTGTATGGGAAGAAGCTTGCTTCTCAATCACATGGTTCCACGTTCAGTTTCACTGCGCGGCACCTTAGGCAAGTGTTACTTCAGGCCGACCAAAACATTTTGTGAGTTGATTTGGTAGATGGAAACTGAAAGAAGCCTGCTGTGTGTATATATATATATATATATATATATATATATCGGTGGCACATAAAAGCACCCACTACACTCTTGGAGTGGTTGGCGTTAGGAAGGGCATCCAGCTGTAGAAACTCTGCCAGATCAGATTGGAGCCTGGTGCAGCCATCTGGTTCACCAGTCCTAAGTCAAATCGTCCAACCCATGCCAGTATGGAAAGCGGACGTTGAACGACGATGATGATGATGATATATATATGTATGTATGTATTAGTGTGTCTGTGTTTGTCACCCCAACATTTCTTGACAACCAATATTGGTGTGTTTACGTCCCCGTAACTTAGCAGTTTGGCAAACAGATTTCGATAGAGTAAGGACTAGGCTTATAAAAAATAAGTCCTGGGTCGATTTGTATGACTAAAGGTGGTGCTCCAGCATAGCTGCAATCAAATAAAAGAATATATATATCGTTTATCTTTTACTGGCTTCAGTCATTGGAAGGCAGTCATGCTGAAGTATGATCTTGAAGAGGGAGCTAGTTAATTACATCAACCTCCAGTGACCAATTGATACTTATTTCATTGACCATGAAAAGATGAAAGGCAAAGTTGACCTTGGTGGAATTTGAACTCAAAACATAAAGACAGAACAAATGCCATGAAGCATTTTGTCTGGCATGCAATATCTGTTGAGCTGGAAGGTGGTGACCTTCCATGCCAGGCAAAATGCTCTGTCCTTACATTCTGAGTCTGAATTCCACCTAAGTTCTTTTTGCTTTTCATCCTTTTGGTGTTGACAAAATAAGTACCAGGTGAACACTGGGGTCGATATTATTGACTAGCCCCAACTCCTGAAATTGCTGGCCTTGTGCCAAAATCTGAAATCAATATCTATCAAGTTTTCTATCTATCCCTCATTATCATCATCATAGTTGCTGTCATCATCATCATCGTCATCCTGCTCCTCATTATCATCACCTTAACTCCAATCTTTTCCATGTTTGCGATTTTTTTATTACCCACAAGGAGCCAAAATCTTTTCCATGTTTGCATGGGCCAAACAAATGGCATTCCTTTTTCGAGCCCTCACCTGCTTGCAAGCAAGGGGATGTCACTTCATGGCCAGACATGTTTCTATGGAGGATTGGAAATGAATGACAGCAGTAGTACGATGACATTCATTTAGCACTATCACTCAAAATCACAAACATACACATCCACCCTCATGCATATGCACACACACACAGACACACACACACTCACATGCATCCATGCACACACTCATATGCATGCACTCACACACACACACACTCACATGCACACACATGCATGCACATGTGTACATGCACAAACACACGTGCATGCACGCGCACTTGCGCACACACACACAAACACACATGCATGCATACATATGCATGCACACACACATACACATACGCACACACACACACACTTGCATGCACACACACACTCACATGCACATACACATGCATGCACATGCACACGCACACACACAACAGGCTTCTGCACAATTCCTTCATACCAATTTCTACTCAAAGCTATGTTAAACTGAAGCCATAGTAGAAGATACTTGCCTAAGGAACCACACAATGGCTTTGAACCGAGAACCATATCATTACAAAGCAAACATCTTAACCACACAGCTGTGCCTGATGTTTTTTTGTCTACTATAGATCATTATTTAATCCCAACTCTTTTTATGCTTGTTCTTACTATACCTCACTTCTAAAACCCTACTTTCTTCTCAGCTCTTTCTCAGAACTAGATACATCTGGAACACCCACATGTTTGTTTATTCTCAAACCCCACTCTGCTACTTCCCTTATTTTCCAATCCAGAAAGACTAACTTGAAAAGTCTATGATCACTTCCCTTCTTTCTTGGCCTAATTTTTTCATGGAAAAATTCTCCAGTTGAATATCTTTAGTGTTAAACTTATAGACAATTACCATAGCAAAGATTGATCTATTAGCACTTTAATCATTTAAAAATTTCTTGGCAGTATTTGCATAAAATCTTGCAACACTTTTAACAGCATTCTGTAATACTCCTGGGTTTTGAATTATCCTAAATGACAAACTGTTGGTCTACATACTTAAATCATTAAAATTTTTGCTAGATATTTGTCCTTGATACATCAAGTTTTGGTTTCATAGATTGTAACTAAAAGTACTCAGTGATTTTTTAAGAATCTGCAATAATAAAGCATATATGTACTGAGATGAAAAAAAGGCAAAGGTCTTTATTTATTCAAACACATGATTTGCCTCTGGTGGGAAACATGTCATCAAAGGGGAGAGAATTTTCCCCCAAATTTGAAGATCCTGTATACTTAATTCTTAACTTAAGCAGTTTTTAATTCTTCCTTTTTTTAAATACAAAATAAAGTCCTTAATTTTCTTTTTCTGTGGCTTTGGTAACCACTTATGTGATTTCAGTCTGCTGGACATCATCAGTGGGAGGTATCTATTCATTGCATACCAATCAAATCTTGCTACCACATTATATAGACACAAATGTCACAAATAGCCAGCAGGCTTATTAAAAAGAATTATCAATAACAGAAGCAGTAATAATACCAAAGGATAATCATTGTATCCAACTTAACATGGACGTCTTGTTAAAACACCATATACCACATTATTAGCCTCGAAAGGTCCTCTCATGTAGGCACTTGGTGAATTAAAACATGCGCTTAATGTGGATGTCTTGCTAGAACATCAAATACTGCATTATCATTCAACTATTCCAATATCACACTTACTATTAACTAGTTATAAGCGCTTAAATTGTGTTGTGTGTTGTAAATTATTTAGAATGAAAAGTATGGAAGGACAAAGTCTATGGGGGAAATAAATTTGACCTTTGTATATTTCCAAGTGACTTTCTAAAGATGTGTATCATTCCTTCTGTTTGTCTCACTCTTTTTTTTTCTCTCCTCTCTTCTTGTCATTATCTCTTTTCTCAAATTTTCTACTTTTGCTTCTTCCCCTTTCCATCTTTTTCGCACTCTTTCTCTTAGTCTAGTTCACTTATACTCCACAGTGTTTGCTTCATTCACAATTATGTCTGCAGACTTTGTTAGGCATCATCCAACACATGGCAAGCGTGCGCTCACACACACATACACACGCGTGCATGTACACACACATCCTTGCATATCATGCACTCTTTTGCATACTACTGCTGGCAATGCACTTATGAACTGAGTGCATTGTCAGTTAAATGTATTGGTGCAGGCATAGCTGTGTGGGTAAGAAGTCTGCTTTGCAACCATGTAGTTTTGAGTTCAGTCCCACCATGTGGCATCTTGGGCAAATGTCTTCTACTATAGCTCTGGGCTGACCCATACCTTGCAAGCAAATTTGGTACACAAAAACTGTGTGAAAGGGCATCATATATATATAGCTATATATATACACACATACATACATACATACATACATGCATACATACATACATACATACATACATACATACATACATGCATACATACATACATACATACATGCATACATACATACATACACACACACACACACACACACATATATATATACATATATATATACATATATATATATATATATATATATATATACATACATACATACACACACACACACACACACACATATATATATATATATATATATATATATATATATATATATATATGTATAAATATGTACATACGTACATACATGCATGCATGCATGCATACATACATATATACATACATACATATCATATCATATCATATCATATCATTAACTAACTGTTACTTTCTGAGAAGCAGCACAGAAATTCGTCAGTGAATAGGTCGTGGTCTCAAAGCAACGAAAATATTTTGGCAAATTAAATTTAAATGTTGAAGTGAATCTAATGGTTTTTGTGTGTTTTTAAATGGCTTATAAAATACCTTCCATGCTGCAATTGTTTTTGTTTCACCACATGATCTCAGATCAGGTCACTTGCTATGCAAGTACATCTCCGTAATTTAATATAGTTCAACCTTTTCTTCATAAGCTGCAGGACAATCAAAAGTAGGTCAAGCAGAACAATTCAACTTCAAAATTCCAAGCAAGAAAAAATAAAAACGCTATCTATATATACATTATATATATATATATATATTTTCTACTATTTGAAAATAATATGTATTCTTGTTTTTATATTATTCATTTGGTTCTTTATAGATTATTTTTAATACATAACTTATTTAACACTAAATTATTTAGAAGTTATAGTTTCATTTCAACATAATATTAGAACTTCGATTTGAATAGTGTTGATATATTTTTGATTATTTTTGATTAATAATATTTGATTAATTATTAATCTTTATAGTTTATAATATCGTTAAAGTTTTTTTTTAAATCAAAACTTTGTATATATATATAAAGTTTAATCTTTTATTCTTAATAATTTTTTCTTTCCTAATTTTTTCATTCATAATTTTTTCCATTCATAATTTTTTCATTCATATTTTTTATTATTACGTTTGTAGAAATAAATAATCTTGTATTTTTCTATTATTCAATTGATCTTTAATTATAATTAAATAAACGTCTTTAGCTTTAAATAGTATAGCTTTAACTATTACACTGGTTAAATATGTACTAATTTTATCTTCATTATTATTTTAAACTTAAACTTCGTTCAAATTGTTATTTAAAACAACGATAATTTAAAACAAAGATAATTTATGTAAGATGTTTTTTGTATATAATATACATGTTATTATAATGGATGAAGGGATGATTATTGAATGGTTATTATTTTGATATTATGATATTTTAAAAATAATTATATAATAAGTATTTCATATTAATTCATTTGGTACTTATTGTTGGTTGAGATATATATCTAATTATTGTTCTACTTACGATCTGACGAGTAGCTATATTTTTGAATAGAATTTATTTTCGATAATTTCAATTGATTTTAATCGATTTAAATTTCTTTTCTATTTGAAAATTGGTTATGAAAGACGTGTAATCTTTTTATTATATTTATCTTATGATATTTACTTTACTTTATATTATACTCATTTATTGTGCTTTTAATTATTAATTTTTCTATATGTGATAGTGAATTTTCATCGATGAGTTCTTGAAAATTGGTTATTTTCCCTAAAACTATATATTTTATATATACTAATTGCGCAGTCACTATCAGAACTAGAGGAGAAGTTTAAGGTGTGGAAGCAAGGACTAGAATCGAAGGACCTTAGAGTCAACCTAGCAAAAACCAAAATCCTAATAAGTAGGAAGGTAGATAAAACACAAACCCCTTCAGGTAGATGGCCCTGCTCAGTATGCAGTAAAGGAGTAGGTAGTAACTCTATAAGATGTACCCTGTGCAAGCTATGGACACATAAGAGATGCAGCAATATCAAAGGCAGATTCACTACAAAGTTAGTCTTTGTATGTGGCAGATGTTCAGGTGCAATAAAGACTGTAAACAAACAGGAAACAACTTCTATCTCATTCCAGGGAGAAAAACTAGAGGTAGTCGATAGCTTCCGCTATCTGGGTGACCAAGTTAGTAGTGGGGGTGGGTGCGCTGAAAATGTAACTGCTAGAATAAGAATAGCCTGGGCCAAGTTTAGAGAGCTCTTAACTCTGCTGGTGACAAAGGGACTCTCACTCAGGGTAAAAGGCAGACTGTATGACGCATGTGTACGAACAGCCATGCTACATGGCAGTGAAACATGGGCTGTGACTGCTGAGGACATGCGTAAGCTCGCAAGGAATGAAGCCAGTATGCTCCGCTGGATGTGTAATGTAAATGTGCATACCCGTCAGAGTGTAAGTATCTTGAGAGAAAAGCTGAACATAAGAAGCGTCAGTAGTGGTGTGCAAGAGAGACGATTGCGCTGGTTTGGACATGTGGTGAGAATGAATGAGGATAGCTGTGTGAAAAAGTGCCACTCCCTAACAGTTGAGGGAACCCGTGGAAGAGGTAGGCCCAGGAAGACCTGGGCTGAGGTGGTGAGGCAAGACCTTTGAACATTGGGCCTCACCGAGGCGATGACTACTGACCGAGACCTTTGGAAATGTGCTGTGCGTGAGAAGACCCGGCAAGCCAAGTGAGATCGTTGCCAGTGCCCCTGGACTGGCTCTTGTGCGGGTGGCACATAAGATGTACCATCCTGAGCGTGACCGTTGCCAATACCGCCTGATTGGCCTTGTAGGGTTTTCGAGCGAGATCGTTGCCAGTGCCCCTGGACTGGCTCTTGTGCGGGTGGCACATAAAAGACACCATTTCGAGTGTGGCCGTTTTCGTGCGGGTGACACATAAAAGCACCCACTACACTCTCTGAGTGGTTGGCGTTAGGAAGGGCATCCAGCTGTAGAAACTCTGCCAAATTAGATTGGAGCCTGGTGTAGCCATCCGGTTGCACCAGTCCTCAGTCAAATCGTCCAACCCATGCTAGCATGGAAAGTGGACGTTAAACGATGATGATGATGATGATGATATATATATATATATATTTATATGTATATATAGATATACATTATATATATATATGTATATATAGTTGAAATTTACAGAAAAACAAATGATGAAGACATGTGTATAAACAACAAGCAGGTGTATTAATTTGATGCTTGGGAAGATGAGGAAGCTGTTTACATTTCGAGCCTGTGCTCTTCAACAGAAAGGAATATGAGGAAATGAACAGATAGAGAGAATAAAAAAAAACTTGAGGACTTAGTGGTCAATCATGGTGACTGGCTGGAAAAAGTTAGTTGGAGAGTAGAGCTAGGAAGAAGGGAGATATTAAAGTACTGGTAATCCCAAAACGAAGGTGCACGTGCATGTGTGTATGTGAGAGTGTGTAAGTGTGTGCGTGATATACATATATATATATATATATATATATATATATATATATATCATCATCATCATCATTTAACTTCCATTTTCCATGCTGGCATATATATATATATATATGAAAATGTGTATGTGGTTTGGCTTTGAGTTTGTCTCCCCCCCCCCCACTTGACAGCTGGTGTTGGTTTGTGTACATCTTGATAGTTTGGCAAAATAAACCGCTAGAATAAATCCTAGACATAATAAACCAAGTCATGAGATTGATTTGACTAAGCCCTTCAAGGTGGTGCCACAGCACGGCTGCAGTCCAATGACTGAAACAGTTGGATGCTAAAATGTACGTAATCCATGCTTTTTGAAATTCAGTCAGACCTCCCTACTGTTAAAAAAGTTGTTCAGGCCAGTTTGATTGCTGCTAAAAAAGCCTATCATGATTTATGCATTTGCCTCCCAGTCTTGGTCATAATATACATATTAACTGAAGAGCGGATGGTGATCAACCAGTTCAAAAATAGATTTGATAGATGTGTGAGAAAAATATACTTGTAAACACCATTCTGTGATGCTGTAAAAGCTGCAGCACACAGTTTGGTATTAATATTAATAGCTTTGTATCTTAGCAATAAAAACAGCAAAGTCCCGTTACTTTAATGTTCTTGGCTGGTAAAGCATGCTATCTGTGAGGTTCTTGTACTGGACTACTGATCACATAGTCATGTTTTCACACTTTACTTCAGCCATTGTGTTGTGATGCCCCTAATCAAGATAGATAACTATGTTTACTCCAGTTTACCTGCCTGACAAAAATCAGGTTCATTCTCTTTCACGATTGACTGGCTAGTAGTAGGAAGAAAATTCATCTGAAAATCAGTTATTCCAATAAATATTATCCTCCCCATAATAATTTAGAAAGAAGAAACAACAAGAACACAATAAATGATAAAAAATAAATAGACGCAGAAGTGGCTGTGTGGTAAGTAGCTTGCTTACTAACCACATGATTGTGGGTTCAGTCCCACTGTGTGGCATCTTGGGCAAGTGTCTTCTACTATAGCCTCAGGCCGACCAAAGCCTTGTGAGTGGATTTGGTTGACGGAAACTGAAAGAAGCCTGTCATATATATGTATATATATATATATATATATATATATATATATGTAAGTGTGTATATGTTTGTGTGTCTGCGTTTGTCCCCCAGCTTCGCTTGACAACCGATGCTGGTATGTTTACATCCCCGTAACTTAGCGGTTCGGCAAGAGATCAATAGAATAAGTACTAGGCTTACAAAGAATAAGTCCTGGGGTCGATTTGCTCGACTAAAGGCAGTGCTCCAGCATGGCCGCAATCAAATGACTGAAAGAAGTAAAGGAGTAAAGGAATAAAAAAGTCCTACTTTCCTGTAGTTTTGTGACAATTATATCATACAATCTATCTTGTTAAAATCTTATGTTGACACATCATAATCAATTATAAGGAGATTGGAATCAGAGGACACAAAATGCTTGACTTTGTACTTCCCATGATCAACATTTCCAAAGCAGAATATAAATATTGTAAATAACATGACCCCCAAACAGAGAAAGTTTGTGGTATGTCTGTACCATAAGTTATATATAGGTTGCTTCTAAACATTATTCCATTAGTTATCACTATGCCAAGCGTCTGATTGAGTAGAGTTTATTGAGGCTGTTTGAAGAAAGAAAAAGACATACATACATACATGCATACACGCACGCACACACACACACATACACACACACACACACACACACACACACACACATACACACATATTTGTTGTATCTTGGGAGGGTCATTACACCAATAACAATAAACACATGCACTGGTGTAATTTCACTGATTGTTTGCTTAATCGGTTGATAAATACCAAGTATACATATTAATACAAATATGTTAGGATAATTTTTTCCTCACTGAAATTAATACTACACGAAGAAGGTTGTGAAATGGCCAAAATTCTAAGGATGTCACATGGTTAAATGAATATATATTCATCTTGCATAACTCCTGACTTTTATGGTTTATCCTCATGAGATAATTTTGGCAATCAGGTCTTCTAGGTTTCAGTTGCATGGACACTCTACATTACACTTTTCTGTATTGGATCACTATATAGACTGTTACCTGAGTCCATAAAAAGAGCTTTCTGTGATAGCAACATGATTCTCTGAATTCACATCTTATACTACTTCTTTATATATATGGACACACACACACATACACACATGCATGCACGCAAACAAACAAACATACATATACATACATCAGCGTACTGAATCTTTCAGATGAGATGACAAAGGTCAGAGATACCTGGTGCCTTGCTGTACTCAAGAAGATCCGTACTCCACAATAGTCCTGTGCTGGTCCCATGTAAAAGTGCTCTTACAATGCTACATAAAAGCACCCAGCACACTCTGTAAAGTGGTTGATGGTAGGAAGGGCATTCAGTAGTAGAAAACATGCCAAATCACATTGGAGCCTGGTGCAGCTCCCCAGCTTGTCAGCTCTGGTCAAACTGTCCAGCCCATGGCAACATAGAAAATGGACGTTAAATGATGATGATGATGAAAGGTATGTGAGTGTGAGTGCATGCATGTTAGGATCGCTTTGTCTTTGACATTGTGTGGTTGTTGTAAATAAATGCTATTTATTCTCAAGATTCTGTGGAAACATATTTGATTATGGGGTAACAGGTAGGGGTTGGTGATAGAAAGGGCATCTGGTTTGGAAAATTTGCTTTGATAACACCCTTTGAGTCATGCAGGTACATGGAAAAATGATGTTGAAATGATGAGGATGATGACAATAATGATGATGATGATGATGACAACGACAATGATGATGATGATGATGATGACAATGATGAAGACAATGATGATGACAATGATGTGGATGATGATGATGATAATGATGAGGATTCAATCCAATGCTCTAACGACTCTGCCAAGTCTTCATTTTTGAGACATTATAAAAGCAACAAATACAAACTAGGGTCCTAAGAAATTTGTAGCTGTCTGTAAAATTGAAGGAATCTCTTCTTATTCTCCTATGTTATCCATTTGTTATAATGGGACTCACTTTGTAGGGAAAGACAGACAATATGTATGTGTGAATGAATGTTATGATGAGTGTCTACACATGTAGATGTATATCATGTTGACAGTAGTATAGATCGTAACTGGTAGTCCATCAGTTACGACAACAAGGGTTTTGGTTGATCCAATTAATGGAACAGCCTGCTCGTGAAATTAACATGCAAGTGACTGAGCACTCCACAGACATGCATACCCTTAATGCAGATCTCAGGGAAATTCAGCACGACAGGGCTGGCCCTTTTGAATTACAGGTAGAGCTCAATTTAGTTGGCTTAGTGGACTGGAGCAATGTGAAATGAAGTGCCTTGCTCAAGGATACAATGTGTCACCAGGAATCAAATTCATGACCTTACAATCGTGAGCTGAATAGCTTAACCTCTTAGCCACAAATAATATTAATATGATATGTCCCTTAAGCTGTCATCAGAGCTCCATAAAATAAGTACTAGTTGAGAACAGGGATCAATTTAATCAGCATAGCTGGTCCCTCTCCTGAAACTCACTGGACCTGTGCCAAAATTTGAAACCAATATTTAAGAGTTTTTTAGGCAGCAAGTTAACAGAGTTGCTAGTACACTAGAGAAAGTGCTTGATGACATTTCATCCATCTTCACATTCTGAGTTCAAATTCTGCTGAGGTCAACTTTGCCTTTCACCTTTCTATTACCCTTGAAAGAATGAAAGGCAAAGTCAATCATCATCATCATCATCGTTTAACGTCCGCTTTCCATGCTAGCATGGGTTGGACGATTTGACTGAGGACTGGCGATCCAGATGGCTACACCAGGCTCCAATCTGATTTGGCAGAGTTTCTATAGCTGGATGCCCTTCCTAATGCCAACCACTCTGAGAGTGTAGTGGGTGCTTTTACATGCCACCGGCACAAAGGCCAGTCAGGTGGTACTGGCAACGGCCTGTCAGGCAGTACTGGCAACGGCCAGTCAGATGGTACTGGCAATAGCCGATACTGGCGTTAGTGGAATTTGAAATGCTTAGCGGCATTTCATCAGACTTCATGTTCTGAGTTCAATTTCCACCAATGTTGACTCTGCCTTTCATTTTTTCAAGGGTAAATAAAAAGATGTAAGGCAAAGTTGACTTAGGCAGAATTTGAACCCAGAACACGAAGACAGATGAAATGCTGCTAAGCATTTTGTCCAGAGTGCTACCAGTTCTGCCAGCTTCCTGCTTTAAAACCTCATAAATATTAATGATAAACTTGAGTGCTGTGAGGAGATGTTAGTACTGACATTTTGAAGCAGAACCTTTCTTGAGAAAGGGAAAAAAATTTAAAGGTGAATTTTTTCGCCTCTCAGAAGAAGAGTTTTACTCTAAATGTCAGTATTCATGTCTCCCCTTCTGCATACAAGCTTATCCAACTTTGTGAACTCTGTCTTAACATAACATCTGCAGTAAGAACTCTGTGTGTGTGTGTGTGTGTGTGTGTGTGTGTGTGTGTGTGTATGTATACATGCATACATACATACATTCATAGATATGCATTCAGATTGATAGATAGGTTGATAGAGAGACAGATATGTTAAGGTATAAAGTTTTACTAGGTAGATGCACTTGAACTTATGCAGTGTAATTTTCGTTCATCTAAGCAAAATATTTAATCAATGACTCAGTAGGTAGTCAGTGCTAAGGCTTTATATGAATAAAATGATCAGAAAGAATGAGCATCAAAATATACCATATTTAAATATATGGAATACTTATCATAAATTAACTCATGGGACATCTATAGACATGACAGAAGTAAATAGACACCCTTATAATCCTAAAAATTTATTTAGATCTGAAATTATACATTCAAATTATTTATTAATAGTTATAATGAGAATATTTAATATTTAGTAGACATGCCCTTTGCATTTTTCAATGCAAGGACCCTATTAGGCATGTTACTGATCAGAGAGATGATAAATATTCACTAACGGAATTTCTTGCCAAGTTTCATGCAATAATCTCAAAAGATCTGACTTTGAAGAAGCTTTCTTGTTCTTTTTATGAAGTGTTCTGTCCATTATGTCCCAGAGGTGTTCAATAGGGTTCATATCTGGAGACTGGCTTGGCCTTGGAAGCTTTTTAATGCCATTCTCATCCAACAAATCTTGGGTCATTTTAGCCATGTGACAAGGAACCCCTTCTTCCATAAATAAAGACTCTTCTTTAATCATTTCACCACTGGAGAAGATTGGAAGGCGTCCTTTTTGCAATGTGGACATATTTATCTGAGTTTGGTTCCCTCACACTCCACCAGCTCTGATCAACCCTTGCTCCAAATTGTTCTCCAGACCCTCAGAGAATAGTTGCCATGTTTCATTGTTAGCTGCAATCTTTTAACATCAAATTCTTGATCACAGAGTGTCCAGACCCACACTTGATCACTGTCAGGAAATCTGGACTCATCAGAGAATATGACAGGGTCCCAAAATGCTAGTGGCCTCTCCACCATCTCACTGGCTCAATCTTTTCTCTGCTTGATGTTGGCTGGTCAAAGAAGTGGCTTCCCTCTTGCTGCTCTGCCACAGTAACCAAGTTTGTGGAGATACCTGGCAGCTGTTCTGGGACCGACATCATTTCACTTAGCAAAGAGAAGGGTCCTGTCAGAGGGCCCTGGTTGATCTGGGTGTGGTTATGTGGACTCCTTCCCCTCTATAGTGAATTGCACAATCACTCTTATGATTGTTAAATGATGAGGATGATGTTGATGATGTACATGCTTATTATATTTACGTGCGTGCATGCGCATGCATGTATGTGTGTGCCTGTATGTGTATGAAGGCACATAGCATAGTGCTTAGGATGTTGCAATCATGGTTGTAAGATTGTGGTTTCAAATCCTGAATCAGGAAGTGTTCTTCATTTTAATTCAAGTTTCTTGTGTATGCAAGTACCTACAGACAACTACCAAAATGTAATCTAACCAAAATAAGCAAAATGGGGATTAAAAAACAAGGTACCTTTTGACACAAGTCCCCTAATGAGACACATTGGCACCAATAATGCATGACAACTGTTTCTACAACATCTTGCACATGAGGGACTAATGCATGATGGTGATTAATAATGCATTTTGTAAATTCCATTTTCTTTTTCTTTCTCTCACATTATATATATATATATATATATATATATATATATATATATATATATATATATATACATATATATATATATATATATGTATATATGTATGTATGTATGTATGTATGTATTTCTTTTTGGAATCATATGTCTCAAAGCACATACATAAATCTATAAACCACAGACTATGGAACCTGGTGGGACTCTTGGCCTTGCCAGCTATTGTCAAACTGTCCAATCACTGCCAACAGGAAAACAGTCATTAAATGATGATGATGATGATAATGTGCATGCATGCACGCACACACACACGGACACACACACCATACACACATGCACACACACACACACATACACACACACTGTACACACTCACGTGCACATACATGTACAGCCACTTCATTTCTTGTTCTCTTTATAAATATGTTTTGAAACAAAATGAAAGACAGCAAAAATGGAAATAAAAAAAAAAAAAGAGATAAGGAAATACCAATAAATCAAATAAATAAAATCACTCCAAACCTATTCTGAATTAACTTTTTATTATCAGAGTCACTTCTATATATTTTACACCCATTTCATAATGTTTAACAATCTTTTATGAATAAAAGTTATATGAAACCAGTTTGCCATATTAATATTCATATCAATTTTACAAACTGTCTTCATATTTAGAGTCTTAATTCATCAACTTGTCTAAATACAAAAAGCTATTGGAATTTGTATATTGTCCAAAGAAAATAGTTCAAGTTTCTCATTTATTAATTTCTAAAAGATTATTTCTGTCAGTTCACATATAAGTGTGTGTATTTTTGCAGTGAATAGTGTGTGCAGATGTTTGTATGTGCATGTAAATAATACTTAAAATGTATAAATTTAACATTAATCTCAATAATGTGTATATATGTGTGTGTGTGTGTGTCTATATATATAATGCATATATACATATACAGATATACATATGTATATACATATATGTATATATATATACACACACACGTGCACACACACACACACACACACACACACACACACACACACATGGCTGATGCCAGTACCGCATGATTGGTGCCCATGCTGGTGGTATGTAAAAAGCACCATTTGAGTGTGGTTGATGCCAGTGCCACCTGACTGGGTCCCATGCCAGTGGCACTCAAAATGCACCTACTACACTCTTGGAGTGTTTGGCATTAGGAAGGGCTTCTAGCTGGAGAAACCTTGCCAAATCAGATTGGAGCCAGGTGAGGGGTAATCATTGAATCACTATATCCACGAGTTATCAGGGTATGTGCAGATTAGTTACAGTTCAGTTCAGTCCATTATCACTGAAGATTAGGGTATGAGACGCATGTCTGCCAAGTTTGTACCAAAACTGCTTTCAGCTGACCAAAAAGACACTTGGGTTTCAGTTGCACAAGATCTCCTCGATTGTGTTGAGAACGATGAAAGCTTTTTGAAAACTTTGCATAGGCCTTTGAGCAGGTATCATCAAGCTTTTGGCAAAATTTGATGCAAATTCACTGCTTAACTTTCTCTGTCGTGGTAAATGTGATGATCACACGCTACACACCTTCCTTCCAAGCACTGCTATAAACAGCAGAAGCGAGCTAGAACATTGAAACTTAGTGTGCATGCACAGCAGAGGTCAAGGTCAATCTGTGTCAAGTGGCTTCACTTTGCATGCTTTAGCTTTGTTACTATGGCAACCACCTAGATACTTAGTGATCAGACCACGTATATATATATATATTAAATATATACTTTTATAAAACAAAATTTTACAAAATATATAGTATCTGTTAACAGTCTTAGCAAAAAGCTCACAGGTGAGTTTTTGTATATATATATATATATGTCTCTTAAAAGATAGAGCTCAAAATCAATGCATTGAAGATACTTTTTTGCAGCAACAATTATAATAACAGAAACAACCACAATAAGCCAAACCTATGCACATTTCAATAGGGTATCCCGGATGGCATATATATATATATATATATATATATATATATATATATATATATATATATATATATACATATATACCTATTTATAGACAGAGAAAGAGAAAGTGAAAGAAAGTGGAGTATATAGAATGTACATTCTATGAACTGTAACCTGTAATAAAAAAACGAAATCACTGCATTTGTTGCATAAAAATTTACAATGCAAATTCAAAGAATTCATACCTCACAGCAATCATTGTTTTCATTCTGACATAGGAATTCTTGAATTAATGAAGAATTTTGAAGCAGACGTGTTTTGTGGAGATGGATTTGGTTTGGATTAGTGTGGGTTCTGAATGGTGTAGTATGATGTTTTCTGTTTGGGGGAAGATATTTAAGTTCAATTTCTAATTATCTTTCAATGTAAGGATTAATTATGTCTGTGTTTGTGTGAGTTGAGGTATATGTTAGTCAGGACAAAAGGGGGTGTTTTTTTTTTCATTCAAAAACATAAACAGGTTGAGATATATTTGTTTTCAGACCAGTATTTGTGAATAGTAAAGTAATTTGGCAGTTATTGACAGAAAAAAAGACAAGGGGATTTGCAATTTATGGATCAGCAGAAATGAAAAGTTTTGGCTTCATTACTTTTTATTTAAAAGTCATTAGGATCATAGAGGGGGTAAATTGGTTGATTGTTGTAGTAGTTTAATTGTGAGAAAAGGTGTGACATGGGAGACATGAGGTACTGAGAGGCAGATGTTTATACAGTAGGGAGAGAGAGGGGGAAGGGAGAGAGTGTGTGTGTGTCTATGTGTGTTTGTAGTTAAGGGATAGATAAAAATAAAAATAAATAAATACATGCACTCACTCATTGTATGTATATGTATGTGTGCAAATGCATACACATAAAGTGTAACAACATCTATGCATAGATACATAGACGTGTGGTATGCAGTCAAATGCATGCATGTATGAACTTACACAAACACACATAGTCTGCACATTCATAAATACATGTAGTGTTCATATACATGATGCATGCATAGCTGTACCAGCATACAAACAGATAACATGCATACACATTACATGCTATGAATATAGATGCATTTTTGCCAGTATGTAGATATTATTCTCATCACCATCTCTATAACTGTTAACATCATCATCATCATCATCATCATCATCATCATCATCATCATCATCATCATCATCATCATCATCATCATCATCATCATCATCATCATCATCATCATCACCACCATCATTATCATCAACATCATCATCACCATCATCATCATTTTAGCATCTTTTTTTTTTTTATCATACTGAGATTGATAGGATATTAATAAATGAAAACCTGTTAATCTGATGTAAAATTGCTAAAAGATAATGATTATATATTAATTAAGAATGATTTGATAAGTAATGGTCATTTATTCATTTGAAATAATTCATAATGAGGATTTATTAATTAAACCACATTAACAATGATAAATTTTTAATTAGACAAATTAGTGTATCTCGCATAGAAAGACAAAATGCTTAAAACAAAATTTACAAAATTTGCAAAATATTATGAAGGACTAAAAGATTTGTAGCCATAAGGAGTGAGCAAATTTAGAAGAATGAAAATAATAATAATGAAATTATTGCATACAGTGCTCAGGTGCACTACAACTCAGAAAGAGTAGCCCAAAGTGTATGAACAATACATAGAATAATGCACAGGTAATCTTCAGTTTAAGTTGTTCATCAGTTTTAATTATAAAATTACAAGGAAAACTGCCATTTCATGAAAAGAAAACCAAATTGTACTGAATGTTGTTCATCATCATCATCATCATCATCGTTTAACGCCCGCTTTCCATGCTAGCGTGGGTTGGACGATTTGACTGAGGATTGGTGGACCAGGTGGCTACACCAGGCTCCAATCTGATCTGGCAGAGTTTCTATAGCTGGATGCCCTTCCTAACGCCAACAACTCCGATAGTGTAGTGGGTGCTTTTACGTGCCACCGGCACGAGGGCCAGTCAAGCGGTACTGGCAATGGCCACGCTCAAAATGGTGTATTTTACATGCCACCTGCACAGGAACCAGTCCAGCGGCACTGGCAACGATCTTGCTCGAATGTCTTTTCACGTGCCACTGGTACAAGTGCCCGGAAGGCGACATCGGTAACAATCACGCTGGTGCTATTTACGTGCAACTGGCATGGAAACCAGACAGCTGCTCTGGCAATGATCATGCTCGGACGGTGCTCTTAGTGCTCCACTGGTACAGGTGCCATCACGATTTCGCTTTCGTTTGCCCCAACAGGTCAAGAAAAATGGATGCTTTGGATGAAGCTAAAAATACAATCATGAATTAGTGTTTTAAAGTTATTAAGGACAGATATATAAGCATTTTTTTCTCAAATTTATTTTTCTTTCCTTTCATTAGCTATCTATCTGGACAAAGGACTACTGTCTGATATGTTGATACTCTTTCCTTTCTGGAAGATTGTAATGCATTCATTCGGAATTTCTATTCTCTTTTTTTTTCTGCTTTGGCTCATAATTAACCATTGATGTATTTTAAAAATAAATATTTGTATTTCTCTGTTGATATTCAGATTTTGACATTGATAGATCATTTTGGTGAAAATAAAAAAAAGACAAAACATATATATTATAGTGTGACGTATTTGAATAAATCTATAGCATAAAATCAGCTGATAGCTGCTGCTGCTGCTGCTGCTGCCATTATTGTTTAGCTTTCAAGTCAGCTTTGACTGGGCAGACCTGTGAACAAATACATTCCAACTGTGATCCTTCCTGAAGATTTGTTGTAGATTAGGCTTCTATTTCTAACAGGTCACACTATGGTCTATAGGCTTTCTTATTAGCTCAAAGAGCTGATAAACCACACTGTAGCAATACAGATGTTCAGCATTTCATATATGCAAATAAAGATACTCAGTTTGTTAGGTATGGAAATTTTGTCATTTATGCCAATCCTATTATTATTGTATCATGCTGTCTTAAGATTTTTTGATTCAAACATGTCTCCCACTTCTAAAGATTTCCTGCTCCAAATGTCATTAGGAAATTCATTAAGTAAGGTTTGGCTGCCAAATTAAGCAAATTAGCAACTACATAGATAGTTTTATAGACACACTAAGGATCTTTGTTGTTATTGTTTAACCCTAGGTTAACTCTTACAGAACTCTTATAGAACTGAAAGAAGCCCACCCTATGTATGTATGTGTGTGTGTGTATGTGTGTGTATGTATGTGTTTGTTTGTGTGTGTGTGTATTTTCATCCCACCACAACTTTACAACTGGTGTTGGAGTATTCAGTCTGCCATTACTTAATGGTTTGGCAAAAGGGACTGTTAGAACATGTACTAGGTTTTACAAAAAAAAAAAAAAAAGTGCCAGGGTTGATTCATTTGACTAAAATTCTTCAAGGCAGTGCCCCAGCATGGCCACGGTCTAATGAATGCAACAACTATAAGATAAAAGACAAAAGATAAATATTAAAGTTGAGTTCATTCATCACAAAACCACAAATGAGAAGATACTTAATTGATCATGCTACCACTTAATTACTAATTGAGTGCTAGATGTAACGCAATACCCAATTAATACTTTCACCTGACTCTTTGATGCCTTTAGCAGAGTTTCTTCAGTTGGATACTCTCAGACCAGGTCTTCAGTGTGAGGTTAACTTTCTTCCTTCAGCCTATGTCTTGGAAGCCCTGCAAATGGTCTGAAATAGACTCTAACATTCCTCTTCAGATGAAGCCATTATAAAAATATGTATAGCTTTTATTATCTCAAATTAATTAACTAAAATACTGAGGCAGCAAATTTGTAGATAAGCTATTAATAAATTAACATCATCACCTACTTACTTTCCTACCTACCTACTTATCTGTCTGCCTGTCTGCCTGCCTGTCTGTCTGTCTGCCTGTCTGTCTGTCTGTCTGTCTGTCTGTCTGTCTGTCTGCCTGTCTATCTAGCTAGTTAGTTTTCTAGTTATCTACCTACCTACCAACCTCCTACCTACTTACCTACCTACCGACCTACCTACCTACCTACCTACCCACCTACCTATCTATCTATCTATCTATCTATCTATCTATCTATTTCACATACATACAGTGTTTGTGTATGTGAGTGTTTATGTATATGTGTGTGTATGCATGTTTATATTTCCTTGACTTGATACCTGTTAATTGTAAATATATGTCATCAAGATACAAGCAGTGTAGTTCATTTGCTATCCTCTTTGAAAACATGCCTGGCCGTTGCAGTGTTCATGTTGAAAGGGTGGGGGGAAATAATACCTTACTTGGCAACAGATGAAGGTGGGCAACAGGAAGAGCATCTGGCCTTATAAATTCTGCTTCAACAAATTTCATCTGGTTTATGCAAGTACGGGAAAATTGCTATTAAAATTATGATGAAGATGATGATCATGATGACCATGAACATGATCATGGTGTGTGTGTGTGTGTGTGTATACTGAAAGGTTTGGAGGTGATGTACAAGAATTATATATTAGAAAAAATAATAATCAGGTACTCAAATGTCTGGATGGTTGAATATTTACAGATTTTTATTCATATGTCACATGTTTTGTAAATTAGCGCTTTCACCTAGTCTTGTAGGGTTTTCAAATTTTGATTTCTCCTTGGGAGGCTGTCTCTTTATATATATATATGTATATATATATACAGATATATATATCATCATCATCGTCATCGTCATCATTTAACGTCCGCTTTCCTATATATATATATATATATATATATATATATATACACACACATATATAGATATATAGATATATATGTATAGACATATATACATATATATATATATATATATATATATATATATATATATATATATATATGTATATATATATGTATAGACATATATATATATATATATATATATATATATATATATATATATATATATATATATATATATATGTATATATGTACATATATATATATATATTTATACACACACACATATATATATATGTCTATACATAAATATCTATATCTATCTATCTATCTACCTATCTATATATATATATATATATATAACAAAAGTGGGGAAGCAGGAAAGAATATAGGAAAATGTGTTGTTGAAAATGCACCTAAATTTCAAAAACTCGTAAATGTTTAAAATACATTTATTTACATATATACCAAACTAGTTTCAACAATATTTTTTGTTTATCAATGGTAAAAGTTTAAAATTAGAAAAAAACATCTTTAAAAGTTTCAATGTTGAAAAATTAAAATGTTTCAATGTTGATAAATTAACATGTTCAAAACAGAAGGGTTGAATGTTCATAGCAGTCAATAAAATTAAAACTGTATATCAATTTGTTTGAATGTACAAAGTTCATTAATTTTAGTGGTGGTCGACAAGTCATATTGAAAAAAAAAAAAGTGTGAAATGAAAACAGTAAAAAAAAGGGAATTCAGTTTACAGTTTTTCTATGTTAAATTTATCAACATTGAAACTTTTAAAGACGTTTTTTCTAATTTAAAATTTTTATTGTTGATAAACAAAAAATATTGTTGAAACTAGTTTGGTATATATGTAAATAAATGTATTTTAAACATTTACGAGTTTTTGAATTTTAGGTGCATTTTCAACAACACATTTTCCTGTATATATACACACACATATATGCATGTATGTATATATATGTGTTCATGTACCTGTGTGTGTAAGGAGAAAAGTAGCAAAGCGACCTCTATGTAAACCCAAAATATGTTTCAAAGATTTTTTAAGCAGGTCTCTAAAGGATTGCAAAAGGATGCATGCAAACTGGCAGAGGGATGCAATGGATGAACCAAAATGGAAGAGAAGAAATCTGAGAAGGTGCTGCCTTGTTTGAAGATAATAAGCAGAAAGATACACTGATAAAAAGAGAGGCAAGAAAGGGTTTGCTTGTGGCCAATGATCCTCCTCTTCCAACTTATAATATCTGCAATCGTATTTGTCTCTTACAAGGTGGATTTGTTAGTCATAAGCTGAAGCATGAATTTAGAACCCCCTATAAATTCTTCAGTCACAATCTGATGAATTAGCTTGCTTTGTTGGCAATAAGATCTGCAGAAGTAAATCTGGGTTGATTAGGCACATGAAATGTCACAATAACAACTTCTATCAGTTTTTACAGTGAAATCAAACATTTTCATGTCATCTGTGTAGGAAAATATTTGTAAATCTCTTGCTGGACTAAAGAATCATTTCCAGTCACAAAACATGTAGACTGTCTCTAACCATGTAGTAATTTTAAACTGTAAATATTCAGCTCCATATTGCCTGCAAATTTTGTGTGTTGCTGGCTTTTAACTAATTTGGTGCCTATGTATATGTACTTTGTCAATGCTGGTGTTGAGAAGAGTCATACTTGATTAATGAGTCAACAGCTATCATATATAGTATAAACATATTTTCACACATGCTCTGCTGTTTCTGATTTCATGAACCTATACTGACGGCCAATCTTTACTATGAAAGTCCAACATTTTATGTGAATTAGTGTCATTGAAATATAAGAAATCTGAGATGCTAGAAAATTCAATGGCTCTGATGATATGTGACCTTGTTTCATTAACTTTCCCCCTCTCCACCTTCCTTTTCCCTACCTCTCCTGCAGCTTTGCAAATACAACAGAGAGATGCTGTATTTAATCAGAACTAATGACAAAGTGGCAGTGGTGGTGTTGGTGGTGGAGGTGGTGTTAAATGTGGTAATTATATGATGATAATGGTAGTGATGATGATAGCGGTGGTAGTGGTGGTAGCAGAAGCACTCATAGTTCTACGGAGGTGATGACAGTAGAACCAGTGGTACTGATGCCATGGAAATAGCTGCATTGATTGATAATGGTGGTAGTGGTGCTGGTGTAACTAGTAATAGCAGGAGTAATAGTGGTGGGAGCAGTGATTGTTGCTGCCATTGTTTAACTCAGGTCAACCTTAAATGAATAGACATATAATCAAAAGCATTCCAGCCATAACCACCCTGTCTTGTTCCTGCATGCAGGGAGCTTAGGGGAGGGCCCACATTATCTAACATGATCTTTTTTTTTTTTTCACCTTTCAAATGCTGTATGATGTGATTCAGGATACATTTGTCTGGCTGCTATTTCTTGCAGGTCAAGTGACCACATGAAGGCTTGCTTGTCAGATTGGGTAGCAGTGATGGTGTTGGTGAGGTGTTGTTGGAATTTTGCAGTGATGTTAATGATGCTAATAGCTGGGGTGATGATAATGATAATGGTGATTGCAGTGGTGTGGATGAATGGTAATAAGGTCAATGGTGGTAGTGGTGGTGGTGTTTTGGTGGTGGTGGTGGTGGTGATGATGATGATGATGATGATGAGGATGATGTTGATTATAGTGATTGTGATAGTGGGCACAGTAATAAGATTACTGGCAATGCTGGTGTAGTAGATGTGATTAAACAATAATCAGTTTTAATGAAATAATTATATTAACCCTTCTAGTCTCCTCTGTAGATATTTAAAGTAGATATTTTATCAATCACCCCTATATTTTATCCCTTTTATTCCCTTGATACATCATCACACAAACTCAATAAAGTAAGGTCAAGTAAGTATTGCTTAATAATGGTTAAGGATTTCTTGTGGAATATGTAATCAAATAATCTTACTGGTTTCATAACATATTAGCTCTAGATACAGAAGAGTTTCAGTTGTTGATGTGATAAATCTGTTGACCTCTTGGCCTTGTGGGGTTGAGAGGTCATATGATACCTCCCCTCCTTTCCACTCATCTCTACCCTGTGTATTACTGACATTGTGTAGTGTCATTTGGCAAAATCTTGAATTTGTCATTGTCTCCTAGCAGGGTATGTCATGGAGAGAAAGGGAGAGAGTAAGGGGAAATGGGATGTGTGGCTCAATTACAAAAGATACAGAGAGAGAGAGAGGGGGGGGTGAAAGGAGGGATAGAAGGAGGAAGAGAGGAATAGAAAGAGTAATAAAAGCAAGGCTCAGCAGACTTAGTGGTATTACATTGAATTGAAATTGAAAGGAATAAAAATCTAATACAATTTTTATGAATTAAAAATATTTTGAATTTATAAATTTAAATAGGCATAAAAAGCTATGAGGTTTAGTGGTTACATCACAAATATACTCCAAGACAATGACTCTTAACTGTACAACCGGAGCAACCATGATTAAATGATGATCTTCAATGAGGTTGAACAACCAATCCCAACCAGTTGGGATTCACAGCGTGGTTTGAACTATCCCTGCTTTTAATTGCTGAATACCGAACATAACTCATGGGACCTCTGATCGGGTGATTTTCCTGAGTCATTATCTCACCTTTGTATGCTAATCCATCACAAGGTTACCCATTTACAGCTGAATGGACTGGGATGAAATGAAATAAAGTATCTTGCTCAAGAGCACAACACACAACCGGTATGGAAAGCAAAATCCCTAACCACTAGGCCATGCAACCAAATTGAACCACTGTCATTGAAACAGCTTTTGCCTGAAACAGATTATGAATTGAAGTTAAGGAGTTAGACTACATTCAGACCCAAAGGTTATGGGTTCAAATTAATTACTACAACAATTGTAAATAATTCAGGAATTATAAATTTAAATAAACAGAAAGGCTCCAAGGTTAAAAAGCCAGTTTTTATAGAGACAAAGAGTCATGAGTTCAAACCATACTACTGCAGCAAATGAGTTGAGCTAATGGATATGAAGCACAGATCAGCCTACCATTTAACTGGTTTACAAAAGAATTGCAGTGGATGACATTGGTGGAGAAATAAAGTACAGGTGTCACTGTACTTTATTACAAAATCATTGTCAGGCCCAGTGAGGATGGTGATGCAAGAGAAAAGACAGATGTGACTGTGAAGAGAGGACAAGAAGGAGTTAATGTTTGGTACAATGGATTAGGTAAAGAGCTATAGATAAGCAGGATATGTCGGTTATGTATGTGCTTAAAAGAAAGGAAGAATGGATTAGGGGAGATATGGAAAATAACAAGATAGGATTGGAGGATTTAGACTATATGTCAGAGAGAGTAAACGAAGATTGTATGAAAGAATAGTAGTGTCAAACTATTTCCACTCTGAAGATCACTCCACATGTGTTTGCTTATCTCTGTACAGTATTTCCCTGAACTCTCATACTTGGTGGCAAGAAGAACAATTCATCTTTTGCCCCTGAACATACACTCCATTATGGTCTCAATTCCCAGCTGAATTTATCTTTAATTCACCCTATACTTTCTCACATGCACACAACAAACGTTTATATATGTGCATATATTCTTATACGCAATCTATAAGCAACAAACACAGCTACTAAAACAATATATACGTTCACACATACACGCTCACATACACACAAAAGAACTAATCATGGCAAAAACACACATACACACTTAAACACACGCTTCACATAAAACTACTGCAGACACATTCATCAAACAGAAATAAGGACAACACACATACACAGCCATACAACACACATATATCCATACAATACATACATGTCCATGCACCACACACAAGCATCCTTACAATATGCCCAAATATCTATAATTAAACCCCCTTTTTTACTTAATTGCAATAAAAAGAATTTTCCCTGTGTTGCCAGTGTCATGTGAATAATACCTGTGAACTCGTAATTGTTGCTCTTGCTGGTAGTATAATCGTTGAATGTTGGGTCATATGGAAGTGATGACAAGTGACCGAGACCTTTGGCGATATGCTGCGCTTGAGAAGACTCATCAAGCTAAGTGAAATCATAGTTGTAGCCATTGCCAGTGTCATGCAAATGGCACCTGTGTCAGTGGCACATAAAAATCAACCAGTACACTCTTGGTTGGTATTAGGAAGGGCATGCAGCTGTAGAAACCATGCCAAATCAAACTGGAACTTAGTGCAGCTCTATGGCTTACCAGTTCCAGTCGAACTGTCTGACTCATGCCAGCACAGAAAGCAGACATTAAATGATGGTGGTGATGATAATGATGATGATTATTATACACAGTTGTTTTCTCACTCTGTCAGCTAACATATGTTGGTGTGTGAAACTGAATTGAATTACAATATTCTTCTGAAGATCTGGTGTTTCAACTGTATTATGTAAACGTTTATGTAATAATTATTGCATTATGTACAAGATGTTACTAGTGAAACACTTGTAAGATTATATAATTCATTATGTGATAAAAACACTTAAACAAACTCTTCTGTTTTATTCTGTGGGTAAGGGGTCTTTTTTGCAAAAAAGCACCCAGTACACTGAAAAAGCACCCAATACTGAAAAAAGCACCCAGTACACTGTGTCAAGGGGTTGATGTTAGGAAGGGCATCCAGCCATAGAAACCTTACCAAAACAGACATTGGAGCTTGCTACAGTCCTCTGACTTAGATTCTCTCAAACTGTCCAACCCATGCCAATATGGAATACAGACACTAAATGGTGGTGATGATGATGATATGTCTGTTCCCATGTTTGTGTTAATAATTACACTGCTCTAAAAACCGATATTTGTTTATGGTTATGATGTGTCTCTGTGTATTCAGTAAACCAGCAGTTCATTTGTTGTTGTTGTTTGTTTAACCACAGGTCAGTCCTGACCCAGCAGACCTGATCATCAAGGAAACAATAAATACTGAACTGAAATAAGTACTGTGAGTCAATATAATTATCTAAACCCCTAATTATCACCTAAAGATTGAAACCTATAAAAGAATAAAAGAATGAAAGAATAAAAGAATAATTAAATCATATTAACCCCAGACTATGGAATTATAGCATAGAATCTCTTAATTAATTCATTCTGTAAATCTTTATGAAGATTTACAGAATGTTAAGAGTGATGTTTAAAAGAATAATAAAACCATTATTACTGAATACAAAAGAATCATCAGAGAGAAAGAGAGAGAGATGACAGTGGTTGTCACTGGTGATTTTAAAGCAATTCTTATCAGCAAAAGCCACAAGGAATCTTTACAGTTAACATGTCAACAGCTCATTCTTCACACAGGGATTTAATCTATATTAGTAGTGTTAATCGTTTTTGTTTTAGTTGCTGTTTTACTTTTGAAGTTTCTTCTTTCAAGAAGAAATTAATGCATATTTTGTAGTAATAAAAGTTCAACTCTGCTCAGCTTTGGTTCGACTCAGCCCAGCTCGAATTAGCCCTTGTCAGTTAAGCTACCCCACCCCCACCCCCACCCCACAGATTGTTGTTATTATTACATAACGACTAAATCCCCCCCTCCCTCACCACCACTACTACTTTCACTGCTACCCACAACCACCACCACTACTGCTGCTGCTGCTTTGCCACCACCGCTGCCGCCGCCACCACCACCACCAACAACAACAACAGCAACAGCACCTATATTAACACTAGCACAGCTGCCACGGCACCATCACTGGTGGCAGCAGTGACATCACTGCCTCTGCAACTGCTACTGCTGTTGCTATTCCTAAACTACTACTACTACTACTACTAGCACCGTTAGCAACATCGCCATTATCTCCATTACCATCCAAATGACCACCCCCAGCTCAAGGAAGGAGCCCCTCTACCCTCTATGCGGTCATGTGCACTGCTAAAAATAGCAGCAAAATTCCCCCCCCCCCCCCACACCACCACACTTACTGCATCACCTTGATAAAGGGAAGGCTATACATAAGTTAATGTAGTCATGTAGTCTTAAATACTCCAAGAAAAAGACAGAATGGTTATATCAGCTGTATTGTCCCTGATGCTAAGTCTGTTTGATCAGGGTGATCTGAAATTAAAGAACAACAAAATCAACAACAGTTACTTCATAATATCATCATAATTACCATTAATCTTTTCGAAACCACCTCTCATCTCTTTACATACAAAGTTCAAATTCCATCAAGGTCGATTTTTGCCTTTTATCCTTCCTGGGTCATCATCTTTCTTTAGCGTCTACTTTCCATGCTGGTATGGGTAAGATGGTTTGACTGGAGCTGGTACATTGGAGAGCTGCATCAGGCTCCAGTCTGTTTTGCCTTCTACAGTTACTACATCTGCATGCCCTTCCTAATGCCAACGACTCCACAGAGTGTACGAGGTACTCTTTACACCAGCATGGGTGCCATTTGTGTGTCACCAGCATGGATGTCATCGGCATGGGCGCCTTTCATGTGTTACCAGCACAGGTGCTTTTTATGTGTCACTGGCACAGGTGCCTTTTACATGTCACTGGTACAAATGTATTGACTAACACTTCCCTCTGAAAATTGCTAGCCCTGTGCCTAAATCAGGAGCCTTTATGATTATTATTATTATTATTATTATTATTATTATTATTGCTGTTGTTGTTGTTGTTATTATTATTATTATTATTATTATTATTATTATTATTATTATTATTATTATTATTATTATTATTATTATTATTATTATTATTATTATTATAATTTTATTATTATTATTATTATTATTATAATAATAATTTTATTATTATTATTATTATTTCTTATTATTATTTCTTCTTCTTATTATTAAGGTGGCGAGCTGGCAGAATTGTTAGCACACCGGGAAAAATACGTAGCAGAATTTCATCCATCTTTACATTCTGAGTTCAAATTCTGCCAAGGTCAACTTTACCTTTCATCCTCTCAGGGTCCATGAAATAAGAACCAGCTGAGCCCTGAGGTCAATGTAATTGACTTAGCCCCTCCCCCCACCCCCATATTTCAAGCCTTGTGCTATAATAGAAAGGATTACTATTTTTTTTATATTACAGGTTTTGCTGGAACTCCTGGAGTCTTGCATGCACAGCGGGCTTGGTGCCTGCAGTCTACGGTACAATGCTATCTGTTCTTTTCAACAATCTCATACTTTCCTGATTATTCTGGTTGTGCCAAAGAGGCAAAAAACATTTGTAACAGTTCTACTGGACACTCTATTCCGATTTCCTTTATATTCCTCTTGATGCCTTCTGACGCTGTTCTCAAGGACCCAACAATAGCTGACATTATCTTCACCTTCTCCATTTTTCCTTAGCCAGGCCATTTCATACTTAAGAAGGTTGTATTTATTTATTTTTTGCTCTCCTTCTTAACTATTCATGGGTCAGAAGGGGCACTATTATTATTATTATTATTATTACTGTTATTATTATTATTATTGGGTGAGAGAGCAATGCATGCCCTCAAAGTGACACTGGGGTAAAATATACAAAGCCCAATATACCCATCATGACTACCTGCCAAGCTAATCTGTATATCTATCGACTTTTCTTTCTTCCTTATTGCATACCTTGTTGTCAGCTTGGCATGCTATATCTATGATCCAGCATCGTTTGCTTTCTTTCTCAATTAACACTATGTCTGGTTTCCTATTCTCTATCTCATGGTCGCACTGAATCATAAAATCCCATAGGATCTTTGCATTATCATTTTCGATTGTTATTATCATTATCATTATTACTGTTAAAGTGATGAATTGGTAGAATTGTTAGTATGCTGGGCAAAATGCTTAACGCCATTTCACCCGTCTTTACTTTCTGAGTTAAAATTCTGCTGAGGTCGACTTTCTATTTCATTCTTTTAGGGCTGAAGAAATAAGCAGCAGTTGAGCACCAGGGTTGATGCAATCGACTCGTCATCTCACCCCAAATTTCAGGCTTTGTCTTGTGCCTATAGTAGAAAGGACTGCTGTTGTTACTACATATGTTTTTTGATGTATATGGGTGTCTTTTGAGATTAATTTGTGAGGGGCTTAAATCATGCAGATACCATCCTAAATATCTAAGAGTAGGCAAAAGTTTTGTCTTTTAGACACTATATATATATATATTTTTTCCATTTTTTAATGTATTTATGATGTATTTAATAGGAATTTCTTTACAAGAAGTGGAAATAAGCAGTATTTACAAGAAAG